>NW_023415870.1:0-1000 GCF_013373865.1 Monomorium pharaonis | reverse complement strand
GTCGATGATTTCCACATTTGAATGGACGCTTTTGGGCATAATCAAAATTTTTGTACTTGTGTGCTTTTCAGGATAAGACCTGCTACGAATTGAAGAATCTTGAACTCAAGTGTCAGTACTTCCTTCAGGTGCAGGCGGTGGCGATGTACGGTGGTCGGCGTCTTACCTCGCGCAAGGCGTCCAAAGTCTTCAACAGCACCGATTACATGACGTACGGTAAGGTACCAAATTGGCACGATCCTCGATAGCGGTAGCTTATCATTCCTTCCCTCAGTCTCCCTTCTAAGTCCAGTGTAGTCGGGATAACCAACGAAAGCAGTGACATTTCATTGAAGCCGACGTCGGGAGACGTTCTCGCAGGTGCGAGCGAACACAGGCCAGCCTCCATGTGCGTCGCATGAGTTGCCAATGTGGAGAAATCAAGGCGCGTCTGGTTTGGCCGACGAGCAATGACGCTAGTATGTATAATATCACTTGGCAAGAGGAGTCCTGTTCACGCAAGAAAAGCCCGGAACGTAGATGGAAATCTGCTTGGAAAGTAGTTCAGGTATACTGATTTCGGAAAGTCCGAAAACACTTCGGAAATTTAATTTTAAAAATGCATCTTGATGTAAAATCTCTGATTTTGATAATAATAATAATAAAATAAAAACGAGAAATAGATTTTAATATATCTCAATCTTATTCATGATATATTTCAGACATCGCATTATGATTTGCGACAGCTTCAAAACGACTGTATGTATAGCGTGAATGTACGAAACATACTAAAGAACGGGGGTAGTGTCGGTCATGGGACCAGTATAGAATTTTTTGCAACTGGATGTCAGGATAATCAAAAGCGGCGGAAATATTCGCGGGGAAAAACAACGCGATGCAAAACAAAATCGTCTAAATTTACAAAGCAGTTTTCCGGTTTATTTATGATAAATAAATAGGGATAAATAAATTGGTTACATATACGCAAAGTAAATTGTAAGCTTTCTCTCTCTCTCTCTCT
>NW_023415869.1:0-15060 GCF_013373865.1 Monomorium pharaonis | reverse complement strand
AAGCCAGGACGAGATGCACGGTCAAGCAATGCGTAGTATAAAAGGAGGAATGCCGTCAACACCAGAAGCATAAGAGTGAAGGGGGCTGGCAACAATGAGCTTGTAAATCATACTAGAAGTGATAGGAGAAAACGAAAACTCTGGGCGTGTGGACAGGTGGACAGGTAAAGGATGAAATGGCTGAGCTGAGGTCAGAATGACTCAATGGCAGATCGAAAGAGACAGAGAGTAGGTAAGCTAAGCCGGTTCTAACTCGGGAGCTCCGAGGGGGGTGCGGGGGTGCGGGGGATTTCTTGCTGGTAAAGGGGAGGGGAGGCGTCATTTTCTCCCCACCAACGTGACGCCCCCTCCTCCTTTAACAGCAAGAGACCCCCGCACCCCCACACTCCCCTCGGAGCTCAGGAGTTTTTGAACCAATCCCCCCCCCCAAGATTTTTCACGTACTCCATATGTCACTGTATACCATGTTGTACTGGGAATGAAAAGATCTTTTGGAATCAAGCCATCATTAGATTTTTTAATTTTTTTAACGGTGAGCCGACTTCAAAAGATTCCCCCTCCCCCAAGATATTAGAAACGTATAGTTTTTAGACTTACATTACGACTTTCGTCGTGTTAGGAGATATTTTTTTCACGTAATCCATGTCACTTGCGTAATCCATATGTCACTTTGTGTTGAACTGGGAGCAAAAAGAGCTAATGGACTCTGAATTTGTGAAAAAATTTTTTCAAGATCTAACGCAAGACCTCGATATTTACCAGTTTTTTACAAATATAACAATTTATCGATTAGGGGAAAACAGTTACGACATGAATGATTCGGACTCCGAAGGCGAAGTGCAGTCATCCACCATGCGACCGATCGCATGTAATTTTCACAAGCGTAAAAAACTGAATTCGCGGAAACGCCCGTCCCGACGCGGAAATGTCCATCTCGACGGGTGGACGACTCGAGACTGACTGACTGACAATGAGTAAGTACATCTTTCTTATTGTGCGAGATGCTGCGTAGCGGAATCTTTCATCAGTCGGAAGTTATTATTTAGACGTTAGATAAGATAGCGCCAACACTTCGATCGATACAACTTGTAAATAAGGGATGCGGTCTAGCGTTCTCTCGCGCGCTCTTACTCTCATTCACCGCATATATATTTTTGCACGTTTTTACTCACACCAAGCTCATGATATTAATAAGGGAAAACGTGGAGAGGGGAAGTCGTGGGAATAATCTTACTCTTTGCTATTGGTGATAGACAAAATGTGTCGCCATAACAGTTAAAATTTTGTAAATAGAAACGCCGTAATTTTCTGTGTCGGCGTCGACTAATGAGGGGGGACAATGCACGTAGTCGTGGAAGAAGATATCTTTTGAGACCTACCGAAGACAAAATAATATAAAAAAATCTGAGAAGTGGTGTATAATTCAAAATAAGAAACGTTTGTCACACCGATTGACGTTTTAACTGAATTGTAAATAAGGGATGCGATTCGTGGAAGGGATGCGATTCGTGGAAGGGATGCGATTTGCGGTTAAGTATCGATACCTGATAGTTGCTTGTAAAAATAGCGGCTCGCTGTGAAATTGTATAGTTAAAAAAACAAAATAACAAAATGCTTCGGTTGAGACAAAAGGAAAAAAGATAAAATATACAAAGATTAGATGTGGGTAGGGGGAAGTCGTTGGAAAAAAAATTTTGAAATTCTCTCTACTATCAGCGATAGACGAAATCTATTGTCCAAACGGTTAAAATTTGTAAACAACAATGTTATAATTTTTTTATCGGCTGCTAACTTATGAGACGCGTAGTCATGGGAGAAGATACTCTTGAAATCCATCGAAGACAAAATAATGTGAAAACTTGAGAAGTGGTATAGGATGGAGAAATAAAAGACGTTTGTCGCACCGACACCTCAATCGCTACGAGGGATGCGATTCGCGGTTTAGCACCGATATCCAGCTGTTCGCAGAATTAGGAGCTTTCTTTGAAATTATATATAAACAAAAATGGCGATGCCTATGTTCTGGTTGAGACAAAGGAAGACAAAGGGTTATAGGAAGTATATAAATGGTCAGAAAATGCACGATCGCACAGTCGACTTGAAGTTCAAGATGTGAGAAGTTCATGTGAGCGAATCAGTGTGACGTGAAAAAATGACTTCGAATAAAGTGATGGTGGAACTTGTAGACATTGCGGACGATGATGTCGAAGTGATAGACATTGCAGACGATGATGTCAAAGTGATAGACATTGCGGACGATGATGTCGAAGTGATAGACATTGCGGACGATGATGATGTCGAAATGATAGACATTGCAGACGATGAAAACAAAGTGATAGATATTGTGGATGGTGCAAATAATGTGATAAACATTGCGGATAATCATCCGGAAAACTTTAATGTTGTGGACAATATACAACAAATGGACAATGCCCAGATAATAGACGTTGTGAATGACATTAATTTTGAGGATATAATGGATGAAGAGAGCGTAGCATCGGAAGATAGTAACTACATTAGTGATGATTGCAGCGAGGACAGCGAGGATTATATCGATGTCGTTGAGAAACATTTGACACCTGCGGAAGTGCGTGCCATAACCGCAAGATTGAAACATTGCGGTATATACTTTTATTACACCACGGGTGGTACATATTCAGTATGTGCCGAATGCATTATGCGAATAGCGGACACTGATTTCGGAATAATGCATGCTTTTAGTAAACATATTACTAATGCGTTCGGTAGGCTGGATGGAAAATATTGCTCAAATTGTAGACAGCCCATGTTTGTAATGATTCCCAGTAACTTGTGTCCGGTTTGCACAGTGTAAAGACTTATTAATAATTATTAACAAAAAATAGTATTAAAAATGGAACATTTTGAGCGCGAGCTGTTGGACCAAATTGACAGGGTCGCTACCTTGGGCGAGTGTTTCGAGTGGTTGCAGCGGTGCGACGAGTGTATCGAACGACTAGAGGAACATAGCCGCGTCAAGCGCCCTCGACTCAACGTTGGACAAAGACAATCTTTGGTGGCGAGAATCGCGCGACTCGCGGGTGAAAAGACGCGACTGCAAAGACGTTTCGTGCACGTCGGTGATAATTACGCGAGTGACAACGCGGACAGACTCGTGTGGCGAGAAATTGACACCGTGTTTGAGAATCGCGTTCTGACAGGAGCGGTTATCAATGGGAACTACATTGAACCGCGAAAGTTTTTAGAAGACGCTGGTGGTATAGTACTCGAGCGAGTGCGGGACGCTATCGAAAGACACAACTCTGTGAAAGTGAACACCGCATTCAATGGCGTATTTGTAACGGGCGACAAACGCGCCAATAAAAGTATTACCACGAAAAACAGTGATCTCTTTAGAACATCGGACTTGGATGAGTGGTACGAGCGGTGCGTTATCGAGCCCACGTTAGCATCGCTCGAGGAATTCCAAGAACGCGATAGTGGGTGGGCGTTGTCGCGTATACAGAATTTGACTGTAAATGTGAATAAGTACAATTCTATGCGCGCGGGATGTCACATGACATTACCGCGGGAAATAATAACAAAGCGTGCGGTTGTTAACGTGAAATCGATGGACAATGCTTGCTTCGCATGGTCTGTGATAGCCGCTCTATATCCCGCAGAAAGAAATTCAGAAAGGGAGTCATCATACCCTCATTATACAAACGTTCTGAATTTCGATGACATTGAGTTTCCAATCGCGTTAAAAGACATTAAAAAATTCGAGAGACTAAATAATATTTCGGTCAACGTCTACGAGATCCAAAAGGATCAAACTGAAACCTATAAAATTCTCCCGCTAAGACTCTCCAACGACAAGAAGGAGAAGCATGTTAATCTGCTATACGTGCAAGATCTACGCGAAGACAACGTGGGACACTTTGCATGCATCAAGGATCTGTCTCGTCTAGTGAGCTCACAACTCAGTAAAAAGGAACACAAAAAATATATTTGTGACCGGTGAGTAATAATTTTATAAATGTTGTATTAATTTTTTATAATAAAAAATAAAAATTTACGCTATTTTTTACAGATGTTTACATTACTTTAGTTCTGTGGAAAAGTTGGATGTCCACAGCGTAGATTGCCAGAAAATGAACGACTGCGCCATCCAACTACCTACTGAAGACGAGAAATGGCTGAGCTTCCGCAACATCAACAATAAGGAGCGTGTGCCGTTTGTCGTCTATGCCGACCTAGAGTGTGCATTGGAGAAGATGGAGAAGGAGGATATGGAAATATCATACCAACAGCATCATCATCAAGTATTTAGCTTGGGATATTAAGCACACTGTTCATACGATGACACATTATCGAGGTATTGGTTTCATCGCGATAAGGATTGTATCGCGTGGTTCGCTAAACAGCTAGAAGAATTAGCGCATCGCGTAAAATCAATTTTATCTGCTAAGGTCCCCATGAAAACTCTATCGAAAGAGCAATGGGAGGCATATCGTAACGCAAAGCAGTGTCATATTTGTGATAAGCCGTTCGCACCGGATGATACACGAGTGCGAGATCATTGTCATCTCACCGGTCGTTATCGCGGTCCCGCGCATTCGCTTTGTAACTTGTGTTATCAGAATGTGTTGTACATACCGGTAATTTTTCATAATTTATCCGGATACGATTCACACTTTATTATTAGAGAAATAGCCACAACATTCAAAGGGAATATCGATGTGCTTCCCGTTACAAAAGAAAAATATATTTCTTTTACGAAGCATGTCATAGGTACCGCCGATGAATTAGACCCACACAATCACATAAAATTACGATTCATAGATTCATATAAATTTCTCAATTCTAGTCTTGAAAAATTGGCATCATTTCTTGGTAAAGAAAAACTAAAAATTGTACGTAAGGAATTTTCGAATTTATCTAACGAAGAATTCGATTTATTGACTCGTAAAGGCATATTCCCATACGAGTATGTTGACTGTGTCACAAAATTGAAGGAAACGCGTTTGCCATCGCACGAATTATTCTTTAGTTCGTTGACGGGCGATACCGTGTCCGAGAGCGATTACACGCACGCCAAGAACGTATGGGATCGGTTCTCTATTTGAACGCTGGGCGAATACAGCGATCTGTATTTGAAAACAGATGTATTGTTGTTAGCCGACGTTTTTGAAAATTTTCGTGACAAATGTGTCGAAAGTTATGGTCTTGACCCCGCACATTACTATACATTACCGGGATTCACGTGGGACGCTATGCTATATTAAATATACACGCGTCAATTTCGAGTTGCTCACCGACATCGATATGGCAATGTTTATCGAGCGCGGTATACGCGGAGGTCTGAGTCAATGTTCCGGCAGATACGCGCAGGCTAACAACAAGTACATGCAGACGTACGACTCATCGAAACCATCGTCGTACCTCATGTATTTCGATGTGAATAATTTGTACGGATGGGCAATGTGTCAACCGCTGCCCTATGGAGAATTTCGATGGGTCCAAGACGTCTCAAATTTTGACGTAAACGCGATCGCTGTTGATTCGCCCATAGGGTACATTCTTGAAGTCGATCTGGAGTATCCACAACATCTGCATGATCGACACACTGACCTACCGTTCTGCCCAACGCGCGATAAGCCGCCTGGCAAGCGAGAACGTAAACTTTTAGCGACCTTGCATGATAAGAAGCGGTACGTCATACATTATCGCAACTTGCAGCAATGCACTCGTCATGGTCTCCGTATAACACAGATACACGGTGTATTACAATTCGTTCAATCCACCTGGCTTCGCGATTATATCGAGTTAAACACACAATTTCGTACCCTCGCGAAAAACGATTTTGAGAAAAATTTATATAAATTGATGAATAACGCCGTATTCGGAAAAACTATGGAAAATGTGCGCAATCACGTAGATGTAAAACTTTTGACAAAATGGACAGGACGATACGGTGCGGAGGCAATGATCGCTAAACCAAATTTCCATAGTCGCAGTATTTTTGCAGAAAATTTAATTGCAGTCGAACTCCGAAAACTTGAAGTGAAATTCAACAAGCCGATTTATGTAGGTATGTGTATACTAGACATATCGAAAATTTGCTTGTATGAATTTCACCACGAGTACATGCTATCTTTGTGTCATGACAAATCTAGAGTGATGTACACAGATACTGATAGTCTCGTGTATCACATCGAGTGCGACGACGTATATGAAAATATAAAACGTGATATCGCAAGGTTCGACACGAGCGATTATCCGACTGGTAACGCGTACGGTATGCTTCTTGTGAACAAGAAAGTTCCCGGGCTAATGAAGGACGAAAACAACGGTGCGATAATGACCGAGTTCGTTGGACTCAGAGCGAAAATGTACGCGTTAAAAGTGGATGGAAAGAATGACGCTAAAAAGGCAAAGGGTGTAAAGTGTAACGTTGTCGCAAGAACGATAACATTCGACGACTACATGCGGTGTCTGCGAGATGAGATAGAGATGACGCGTCATCAGACGTGTATACGATCTAAATTGCATGAGGTATACACAGTACGTGAAACGAAAATCGCTCTAAGTCCATACGACGACAAGCGATATCTCGTACCTGATTCGGTAAAGACGTTGCCGTGGGGGCATTATCAAATACCTTTATAATATTTTTGTATTGTACAGCCATTTTTATATTTGCGTTTTATGTATTTTATATTTTACATTTATATTTTAATGTTCACGTTTCATATATTTTATAGTTTATGTATTTTACGTTTTACATTTATTTTATAATTTTACATTTAATACTTCATATATTTTACGTGTTACACATATTGTGTATTTTATGTTATATGTATTTTTAAAAATTATTTGATAATTTATGTGTAACGTTAGAAATGGACGATGGAAGGATAATAAAGATGCTTCATATATGTCACAAAAATTATATATTTTTTATATAATGTATGCACTACACTTTTTATGTTTATAATAAAAAACAATTTTTTATACTGATTAAATAACATTGTCTTTGTGTATCCACGAATTGTGTGATCCATCGAATCCCAACCACTTGACATAAACCTCGTTTTCTTTCCTGCGCAATACTTTCTCTACCAGAAATACGTCCGGGTGAGTCGCGCGATGCAACTCATGCTCGTAGAACGCTCCAGCGATAGATGTTCCGCGATAATCTTCGAGTAAATAAGTTACGGGGTTGGTACGCTGCACTTTAACGATCTTGAACACCTCGGTTGTCCAATTTGGTGTGTAACCTTTCTCGAAAATTGTCTTGTACTTGCTCACGCGTACAGAGTCGCCTACTTTGAATTTCGCTGGACCAGCAATCTTTATATCGTATCCAAGCTGTATATCGTATCCAAGAGTCTTTCAGCCATCGCAGGAGTTACGTCGACGGGTCGCACACCGATCGTTCGGTGCTTCCGAACGTTGTAATTCGACACGAGACGTGATAACAGGTCAATCCACTTGTAATTACCGTTGAGCGTAAACTGCTTCCACATATCGTTCTTCAGCGTGCGATTAAAGCGTTCGACGACCGACGCCTTCATTACTGAGTACGTGGAATAATGGTTAATGTCATGTTTTTGCAATAGTTTCTGCACGTCGGCGTTGTAAAACTCCTTCCCCATATCGGTTTGTAAATTTTTCGGACGTCTGCCGCTCTCTTGAATTATCTCAGCGATAGCGTCAGCTGTCTCGCTTCCACTTTTGCTCTTGAGCGGTATAGCCCACGCGTACTTGCTCAACATATCGATGACGGTAAGTATGTAGTGGTAACCTTTGTTGAAACGTGAGTACGGAATCATCTCGACGATATCGGCCTGCCACAGATCATCGTATCCTCGAACTATGACGTGTCTCCGCGGAAAATTTTTTCTCGCTGAAGCGTGCAGTTCCTCGACGAGTCGTCGTTTTTCGGAACTAACATTAGATTTCGGTAATTTCATGTTTGATGTATAGGGTGACGTCGATCAACTGATTTGTTTTGACGAAATGCAAGTTAATTTATAATAAGGCCTGCCTCGCGAAGTTCTTCGATGATGGACAGCATCTCGTTGTCATGAGCGTTATGACCAGCCCGATGCGAGGCTTCGAGCAACCGTAGACGATCCACCAGTTCGTTAGGATCGTCCCAATGCACGTAATCGATCATGTTGTCGTTTAGTGTCATAGCGCGAGGTAATTCCTTTCCGATTGCATCATCGTTTGGTGTCATAGCGCGAGGTAATCCCATTCCGCTCGTAAAATCATATTTTAATAACGGTGCAATTATATATATTTATACTTGTATCCCTTATTGGCTAATAATCGGCCGTGTGTAACGTAATTACGTTTATGCGCGTTTGTAGCCAACAATATATCTTTGTACTTTCGTTTATCGTTTTCCGTGTAGACTGAATCGTTGGGATATCGTTTAAAGATCAGTTCGTAAAAACCGTGTGTACCACCGTATTTTACATCACCGATAATTATGTGATCACTACTGTTGACGTCGAACGTTTTATTACCCAACATCATACCATCCTTGTCTAAACGAACGCCGTACACGGTATCCATAATTTTCTCTTTTTCACCACGACCGCTGAGAAAATCTCCGATGTACTTTTGACCCAGCGGCCCCAAGTGCTGAGATAACGTTTCTAGACCTTCTGACGTTTGTAATCGATTTCGAATGGTTGTCGCAAACGAATCGTCGGCGGATTCAAAAACAGTCTCGAGAGCCTTATTTAACGGTTTTGGAGCTTCAATCGTTGATTGTACAGCTACCGTACGCGGTGTGGACGTTATCGCTGACGGATCTATCACGTCGTTGGACGTACGCTGCACCGACGGTGACGGTATATTCATTGCATCATTTGACGTATGCTGCACCGATGGCGACGGTAAATTCATTGCATCGTTTGACATATATCGCATCCATTTGTTCGATTCATTTAATGCATGGTCCACTGAACTGTCTTTTCGTTTTCTCTTATTTTTTATCACATCCTTCTGGATGAACGATGTTTCGATGCCTACGTCATCGACACGCGGTTCTTCCTTTATCACGCGGACGCCGGAATTATCGACGATCTTTTGCAGCGGCTCGATGAGCGGCTCGAAGTGTCTCTTCGCCGCGATATTCTCCTCGATCCTACCGGTCTTCAAAGCGCGATGTTTCTTACGAATCGATTCGCTCGTTTTCTCAATTTCCTTCGCGATTTTCTCGCGCTCACGCGTTTCATTGTTCCCAATCATGTTGACAGACAGCGTCGATCGCTCACGTTTCATCCCCAACGAAGTATCGATGACGACTAATCGCTCCGCAGCATCGCGAACTCGTTAAATCCTCTTCTATATCGCCCGTTAGTAAGTGAACTATCCTTGTCTATTACTAGAAATTTATAATCACGCCGCCAACAATCACGACATAACACACAAAAATCATCGTATGACATATCGGTGTTAACATGATCGTTGTACACATGTTTCAGGTTGGTACCATCCTGTTTAAACAGGATCAGCAGGTTTGCGTTGTTGCGTATAAGATGTTTAGGTATTCTCGCGTACGACTGACAAAGATAAAAGCAGTCGACGTTCGAATGCCGACCCATCGCAAAATACTCTCTCACGGCATCCTGCTTGTCGCACGCAATATCGTCAAAGATGAAAATTGAGTTTGGACGCGCTTCATTCGGCGGAATGACGTCACAGTTATTGGAGAACGTAAAATAGTTAATTTCATTCATCGATCTTAACAAATTTTCCAAATACCGATATTTCGGCTGTTGCAAAGATTTCGAGTACACGTACACGTTCTCGAAACGTACACCGTGCGGACATTCCAACAAGTTTATCATAATGTTGGTTTTACCGCAGTTCGATGGGCCACAAATAATCGCGCGTATGGTAGTAGGCAGCATCGCGCCATGCTTGCGCCTCTCTCCGTCATCCCCCATTAGTCGTAACTTGTCATCGTAATTCGTAACGCATATCGCCAACGGCTGTCGCACGAATCTCATGTTTTCGGAATCTGATTATATAGTGGAATCGAACGACCTATTTATAGGCGAGTGAGTGCAGCGTATGCTGTATATGAGTATGTGTGCGTGTGTGTGAATGCAGCGTACGGATAGAGAAAGCATAAAGGAAGAAGATAAGCTCATTACGGCGCGTATCAATGGCCGCGCGAAGAAGGAAGATAAGCTCGTCGCAGCGTGTATCAATGGCTGCGCGGGCGTGACGCTATACCCCGCAATGGTTGGGTGTGATCGCTGTGTTTATCAATAGTCGGGCGTGACACAACTTATCACCGTGCGTACTAATGGGCGATCCTGTTGAAGATGACTGCTAAATTAATATAGAATTAATATTTTTACGTTCATTCACATACTTCTTACATTCATTCACATACTTTTAACGTTCGTTCACGTATTTTCCACGTTCGTTTACGTACTTCTTATGTTTGTTTCACGTTCGTTCACGTACTTTCCACGTTCGTTTACGTACTTCTTATGTTCGTTTCACGTTCGTTCACGTACTTTCCACGTTCGTTCACGTACTTCTTACGTTCGTTCACGTACTTTCCACGTTCGTTTCACATACTTTCCACGTTCGTTTACGTACTTCTTACGTTCGTTCACATACTTCTTATGTTCGTTTCACGTTCGTTCATGTACTTTCCACGTTCGTTTACATACTTCTTACGTTTATTTCACGTTCGTTCACATACTTCACACGTTCGTTCCACATTCGTTCACATACTTCTTACGTTCATTTCACGTTTTAAACATCCTTACGTATATGTATAACCGTTTCATGTTTAACATCTCTCTACATATTTTTTTCTTTATTCAGAACGAAACATGTTGCGATCTGAGGCTATTTATAGGCGTGTAAAATCACGCATCGCTCAGTATCAAACATGTATCTTATACTGTCACACCCCTCCAATATACTCGAATTGAGCGCCGAGCAGTTAGAATTCGTGCCAAAACCTATTTTGCTACGCGTGTGTGGCAACTACATCGAACACGTGTGGGACAGGCTTCCGGAACATATAAGGGCTGATCTAGAGGTTCGAAGCTATCGTCGTTGCTACGAGCATTACAATCAACCGTGGCAGCGGACGCACATCGACGGACCCGTGCCGTTGATCAAAAATTGTGTCGAATGCCGGCTGTCGCAACGGTAAAACGCGGCTGTGGTCAACTGCTGAATCGCGCGATAAACGCTCTTCCTTTCGAATTACATATTCCCGGTTACCAGTTTTGCGGTCCGGGTACTCGGCTGAAAAAGCGATTGGCCAGAGGTGATCAAGGTATAAATCCGCTCGACGCGGCGTGTCGCGAACACGACATTGCGTACTCCCAGAGCAACGAGCTCATCGACAGACACGCGGCGGACAAGATACTCGCGGACAAAGCGCTAAAACGGGTAATCGCGAAAGATTCACCTCTCGGGGAAAGAGCAGCAACTGCTGCTGTCTGGGCAGCCATGAAAGCCAAGACGAAGATTGGTATGGGTATGAAGAAGAATTCAACGAAAAAATCGACGAAAAAAAAACGCATACTTCAGGCTGCAAAACGAGGTGGTGCATTACCGATTTTACCAATATTGGGTGCACTCGGATCCTTGATTGGTGGAGCGGCTGGTGTGGCAAAGGCGGTGAACGACAACAAAGCCGCGCGACGTCAGCTCGAGGAGTTACAGCGTCACAATCGCGCGATGGAAGGTCACGGCTTATATCTCGCCCCATACAAACGCGGGCGAGGACTGTATCTCGCCCCGTACAAACATGGAAAAGGTGTACAGAAGAAAAAAAAACGTCGAAGAAACATTAACACTACCCACAGGTGCGACGACGAACGTGCAATTGACGCAACTAGCAAAACGCGCGCGTATTCCATATTTCAGAGGTGTTTTTATGCGTAACGCGTTACCGACGAGTGGTGCGCGTCTAAACGAGAGTGGTATCATAAATTTGGACGATACGATGGGCCCCGGCACTCACTGGGTGGCGTACGCAAAGAGGGGTAACCACGTCGCGTATTTCGATAGTTTCGGCAATCTTCGACCACCTAGAGAACTAGTACGATACTTTGGGGACGGAGTGACAACGATTGAGTATAATCGAACGTCCTATCAAACGTACGATCAGAGCATTTGTGGACAACTCTGCCTGCAGTTTCTTCAACGCGTGTAAATTTAAAAAGCTAGTACCGCAAAGACTCAGTATTTCACCACCATCATGTCGCTGACGTTTACCCTGAGCGGCAAGAGCAGCGTTCTCGCGGCACACTATTCTCCAGCTATAGATTTGAGCGACCATGATTATGAGCTCGGTCTAACGATTTTTGAAAGCTATAACACGATACCGAACGTGAATGCCTCAAACAATACGTTTTACTTTGACAAGGATAACACGGAGATTACGATTCCCGAGGGATCGTACGAACTGCGAGCTATAAACGAATTTTTGAAACGCACAATTTCACGAAACGTCCGCAACACGATGGAACTCATTCCGGTGACGTTACGCGTGGGGGCAACGATGATGATAATGATGAGGAGTATCCGATAACGTTTTCGCGCCAACTACAATACAATGAGATGTGAGATCAAATGCGCCTACAGTATACATTTTGGTAAACCCAACAACATAGGATCGCTGCTAGGATTCTCACCGAAGCGTGGTGTACTGCTACCGCGAAAATGGCACGAATCGGACGTGTCGATCAACATAATGAACGTGAACATTATTCGCGTGGAATGCAACGTGACCGCGGGGCGCGTACAGCAACAATAAGAGTGTACACACGATACATGAGTTTTCACCGATGCGTGCCACCAGGATATAAGATATCGGAAAGGCCCACACAAATAATTTATCTGCCAATCATCGTGCGGTGCATTACGGATCTGACATACGCGCCGTCGATCAGAACGGACGATTGCTTGATTTTCGAGGAGAAGAAATCACCGTCAGACTGCACGTGCGACGACGGTTGCAACAATAACGCGAACGTGAGATGCTCGTGCTAAACACATCGCAGCGCGCGAAAGATAACGTTATCTCCACACTAGTGCCAACATTCCAACAGTCACCCGATACTCTTGCGACAACGTTTAATAATATTCAATCATCCTGTTGTCCCGAGAAAAAGAAGCTCAACGCGGTCAAACGTTAAATTTTTACAATCTCTGAGATTCGCGGTGCGAAACGTCTGATAACGATGACTGACATTCTAAACATCGGAGACGAGCCGATCTTCGATGATCGCATCGTCAAGATCGAGACTCATACGTACAATCCGTTTGCCAACACAACGTTCGGGCACAGCGACGAGATACGAATACCCATACACCAACAGGATCTGTACACATTGCCGTTTGAAAGTTTTCTATACATCGAGGGGAAAAGTGACAATAAACAAACCAGCCGAGGGATTTTCGGTGGTACTGGGAAATAATTGTGTCGCGTTCATGTTCGATGAGATTCGATACGAACTCGACGGTGTAGAAATTGATCGCAACAGAAATGTTGGAATAACCAGCACACTGAAAAACTATGCAACTGTGTCGTCAGACAAAAACGTGATTCTGAGGAACGCAGGATGGATTTCGGGTGGGACGTGAATGGATACTTTAATTATTGCGTACCACTCAACATGTTGTTGGGGTTTTGCGAGGATACAGACGCGTGGTGATCAACGCTCGTCACGAGTTAATTTTAATACGCGCGCGTAACGATAACAACAGTCTAATGGGAAGTTCGGAGTTGGAACCCACGATTGATATATTCAAAATACAATGGCGCATGCCTCACGTACTGCTGAACGAGATACATAAGTTGTCGATGCTGCGTACTCTGGAGAGCGGACGGTACCTGAGCATGGCTTTTCGTTCGTGGGATCTGTACGAGTTTCCACTATTGCAGCAAACAACTAAGCATTCGTGGGCCATCAAGACCGCTACTCAGCTTGAGAAGCCACGATATGTTATCTTTGCTCTGCAGACGGGTCGAAAGAACATTGTGTCCGAGGATCCAAGCCGATTCGATCATTGCAAATTGACAAACGTGAAACTGTATCTGAACTCGGAATGTTATCCATACGACGATATGAACTTGGATTTCGATAAAAATAAATGGGCGATTCTGTACGACATGTACGCGCGTTTCTGCAAGGGTATTATGGATACGAGTATCTCGAGCCGAACCTCACCACTTCAACTTTCTACTTAACGGTCCATTCGTATCATCGATTGCTCTCGACAAAATGAATCGATCAAGAGCGCAACCGTGGACGTGCGCATAGAATTTTGAATTGCAAAGAGAATGTGTCGATGAATACCACCGCGTACGCCCATCATACACGACGCGCGTGGTTCAGTACAACCGTTGCCAAACGTTGGCGCAAATCACCTAACACGTTGGTACATTAAAGGAGGGAGCTAAGACAGTATATAACTCTACGACACATCGAGTCAATCACAGTATCTCAACGACAGCTGTCATCTGTGTACCAACGTTCGGAGGACCCGCAAGCGATTGTCACCGTTGGAGGAAAATTATCGTAAGATTGCCTCTCTCAAAGATGGATTTGAACTCCACCCACTACTTGTTTACACACACTTATACCATGGGAATACCTTACAAGGCCGCAAGATGTCAGGTGGCATGGTGAAAGTGAATCATCATGGCATATTCTGGAGGATGGATGTAATGTCCACACAGCATGGCTAGGAGTGTATTACAAGGCTGGTAAGGGTAACCAACGCACCACCGATATCGAAATTCTCGTGACGTCAGGGATGTGAGAAACCGAGAATGGTTGCGTGGATTTGCGTTCTGGGACGAGGCGAGACAGGAGCTTACGTCGAGAATATTCGAGACGCAGTACGAAGACATTAAACCTCTAACAGTTGACATTTGTACACTTTACGATGTCAAATCAGTGAACAACTGCTTCAAAAAGTATTTTAAGGGCTTTGGTTTTAATTGGTGGTCTAAGAATAAAAATATATAATCTATCCATTTTACATTCTTTACCCCCCGCTCTTTTCCCTTTTTCCCCATCTCGTTTATTC
>NW_023415868.1:0-11809 GCF_013373865.1 Monomorium pharaonis | reverse complement strand
AAAGTGGCAAAATTTTTGAGCACGTTTGGGAACAGGGCGCAGGAGGGCTCGCACAGGTCGACCTATTTCATACGTTCCGATATCGATTCCGTCAATTATTTTTACTTTTTCAATAATCTTCCATTCCGACTTCTGTCACTGAGTCTCATCCAGCAGGTAGAGATGCAAACAGAGTCATCATTATTACTGCTATACAAATAGTTTTCGCGCAATTTTCTCAACATAGCCCCACGACATATTCCATGGCGGTCAATAAATAATTTTATTAAGTTAATTATTTTTTTTAAATTTTTTCTCTTCCCCTGCTTGCCGGCGTCGGCAACTAATTCGCGAGACCAGACCCGCGCAAAAGTGCCAAACAGTTTCAATCACTTATTTATACAGTTCCTCAATAGTTCTCCCCAGCAGACAGTTTTAGTTAATGAAACTGTTCCAGCTACTTATATTAAGTAATAAATATTAAAAAAAAATACTTCATCTACAAAGATGATAAATTTTAACAGGTTTTACAATTTGTTTGGTATAGGGTTGCCGCTTCTCTTTTTCCCCGTCAACTGTCCCTGGTTTTTTTTAGAGCATTCGAAACCGGTCTTCCGAGGGATTTTCAAAGCATGAAATATTGTCCGAGAAGAAATTATGGTGCGTTCCGGGTTTTATAATAAATTTTTAATATTTTATTTTCTTTACCGGTTGCTTTTTTTATTTTTTTTCCAATGAACACCACACCTATGGACGCGCTTGAGTAACAATTAAATATAATAAAATATATTAAATATAGTACATTATATTATTTTCAATAAATATATTAAATATAATAAAATTAAATACTTAATAGACTTACAAGAGTATATCCTTGAGGCGAAGACAAAATCTTTCCATTGGAAAAAATAATCCGTTAGCGAAAGTGGTTTGTCTCTTTCACCTTTCGGATCTAGTAGTGCTTTTTGTCGAAAATTATAAGTTATGTTCCAATTTCTTAATACGTTAGTCCATGATTCTCGACTAATTTTCACAGCCATTGAATGGCTGTTTTATACTTCGTCTTCCCTTTCTAAATATAATTGACAAATTAGTTTATCAATATTCGGTCAAAATGACTCAATAATTAATCATTATCTAAATTAATAAATTTAAATACCTTCAGATGTATTGTATTAATAGGCACATTTTTATTATTGTCTGTAGAATCTAAATTTATAGTTAATTTATTAATTAATTTACTCTTATATTTTTTAATTTGGACCATTTGCAAACGGCTTGTATGCACATGTTTATAATATATTTTCCAAATAAACATTATTTCATTACTCGTATTAATTTTAATTATTAATTTGAAAACTAAATAAGTAAATTTTATTAATGTTTGATTCAAATAGCAGGATGATGTCAGCAGAAAGCGGCATCCATGGAGCGACTCGGTATTCCGGAAAAGGAATGTAGCAGCAGCAGCAGCAGCAGGAGCACGACAGCAATCGGTGAGTGAATTTTATCATGTATATGTGGAACAAAATGATATGTGATAAACGGATGCGAGATAAATATTGGTTCTGTTCCTTGCTATATCTGTACAGTGTCAGTATTGCACATTTATAGAACACATTTGCAGATTATGCACATTTGCATAAAACAGATTTAAATATGAATGCATATAATTGTAAAATTTACGAGTATAGCATGAAACAGAACCAAATAAACGTGGACATAGCATAGAAGAGACCCAAAAAGTCATGCACATTACCTACGGGATTCATAGATATTTGACTACATAGTTTAATGTGCACTTTTGTGCACATAGAGGCGCTGATGGACGAAAACGCCTAAAACGATGCGATGATCGCTCCAGGTTCCTCTCTGGTTATACCGACATGACCCTGATGCGAGATGCGACTACGCCAGATGATGTGAGATGATGGTCGCTCTCGGTAAGGCATCGGCGCATCGACATCGACGCGTCGTCAGCTGACCCTGAAGCGTCGCGGGCAGGCACAGGCAGTAGCAGCGCAGACGACAGACGCGTATTCGTAAATAAGCGACGCGCTGAGACAGGTTGTCGAGCTGCTGCTCTCTTCGTATATAAGCGACGTATATGCGATATGGTAGACTTAAAGACAAACGTCAGCTTCGCCTGTCAACGATGTCGCAGCCGCTGAGACTAGACTCGAGCTTCGACCACCTTGGGGAACACACTCTGGCCGAACTCTCACGTAAATTTCTATTTTGTCCTGACGACTTGGACCGATTCAATTACTCCATCTTTCACCTTCGTATTGATAACGCTCCTCTATATGCGCTGCCCGTGTCTAACGTCATACGACGCCCTACGTCTCGAAAATACCTTGTCCTTGAATTAATTTGGATTTTCCTTATTAATTCTCTAGCAAACCTGAATCACATTAATAAGTGCAACTATGCGTTTGTGTGTAAACAATAATTTTCACATATTTTTACATATCTAAACTTTACGTGCGGTGTCATTCAGCGCACAAAAAATTGTTGCCTTTTACTTGGACAATTACATTATGCTAGAGGCTTTATTTTAATTATATATTATATATTTTATGTTTAAATATCTAATAATAGATACTTAGTTTTGCTGTACTTATTGCAAGTTGTATAATTATCTTGTTACAGTTCCTATACAACAGCAAGTTGTTGGAGAATTAGAACCTCAAAGTGACAGTAAAGAACACTTGGTTCCACCATTCAGATTGACCGAATCAGGAAATGGTACAAATGGATTTATGTTGGTTTGCGATTCTGGCGAAACGGAAAGCTAAGACATCATTTAAAGGTACACAAAGTTTTAAGAATATTTTAAACCCAAGAATTTACCTGTACACAATCTGTACCTTTTAGGTACGGGCAACGTTATTCGATATTCTTAGCAGCAGCAGTTCAGCGGATCATCCACTTTGCGACGAATGTACAGATAGCCTTTTGCTATTAATGGATCACAATTACGAATGACGGAAGGAGAATGGTCAGATTATAACGAGTACCTGAAGAAACTAGAAATTGAGCAACAGTATCATGGACATGAGGACGTAGAGATGGAAAATCTTACAAAGGAATTGCAGGATGTGAAGGCTGAGGAAGAAAGAATGATAAGAGAGCTGGAGGCATTGAGAAAGGAAGAAATAGCCACTAGGAATGCCATAGCGGAACAAGAAAGAGAAAGAGAGAGATTGCAAAGCGAAGAAAGGATAGATAGTATGGAAAGAGTATTCGAAACACAGAAGAGATCTCATGTTAGCTGAGGATGAATGTCGCATGTAAATAAAAACTCTCCAAACAGTTAAATATCTTTCTTTTTCTCAAATCAAACAGTTATATTTTATTAACTCAAACTTTGTCTTACAGTTTGGATAATCAACTGGCGTATGCGTCTTCACAGCTTGAAAGTTGAAAAAAACAACGTTTTTAACGCCACATTTCACATCTGGCATTCCGGCCACTTTGGAAACTATAAATTCATTTCGTTTGGGACGATTGCCGAGCGCGCCAGTGGATTGGAGCGAGATAAACGCCGCATGGGGACAAACGACTCTTTTGCTAGTAGCTTTGCGCGTAAAATGAATTTAACGTTTAAACGTTTTCGTTAGTACCATTTGGGCAATCACAGTTATATCGAGGCTTTGGATCAGAACAAGGAGCTTCCGCTATACGGAAGTGAGGATTTAAATTTTTATGGGACACAAATTTGATGCAGCTATGGTAGCGTTTCTGGATTGTTTGCAACAATTTAAGGAACAAGTAGAAAAGGGAGACAGCGAATTTTGTCTGCCATATAGGATGGATCGAGGCAAAATTGAAGACTCCGCGACAGGCAATTCCTATTCTATAAAGTACGTTTGGATTCATAAATATCTTCTCTCAACGCGACTTGATTTATTTTACGTGAGAAACTTACTTACAATGTGCAAAACCTTTATCTGATCTTTCTCTCTTTTCTTTTTTCAGAATACAATTCAATTCAGAAGAACAATGGACCAAAGCCTTAAAGTTCCTACTCACAAATTTAAAATGGGGTCTCGCATGGGTTAGCTCTCAATTTACTAAGGACGAACTGAACACTAATTGAATGTCAGTCTCGTTGTAATTTTATGTAATATCAATTGTGCAACTATCATTGCTTGTGTATAAATGCTCTGTTTGTAAATAAATACGGTTAAACGATAGTAGAGTGACTTTTACTTGCGATTAATTTACTGTTCTTCAGTTTACATAGCCGAACAAGTTAAAACTTTTATTTCATTCAACAATATTCCGATTTATTAAGTAGAAACCAAGACACACCGTATAGAAAGCTAACAGGACTTTGTACTTGTTTGGATTTTATGTAATCCTTTAGTTCAGGAATGCTCAATTCCACTACTTCTATGATTTCACCTTCAGACTCATCACCACCGCCTGTAACAATGAAAGATTCAAGTGAACAGAGAGTCGACCTTTTTTAAGTATATTTTAAATATAATTTGCCAATTACATCACGGAAATAATATTCCTTCAAACAACTTTGAAAGATTTAAGAAAAAATATATTTATAGTCAAACTTACCAGGGTATATCCGCATACTATCTGTGACTTGTACATAAAAGATAGTTTGCTTTGCACTAGCAGAAGCACTGGACCTGGAAAATATAAGGATAAACTTTTTAATATTTTTATCTTTTAAATGTAACCTGTGTGATTTATCAGGGCAAATAATAAATTATAAATTAACAGTTTTATACTAAGTCTGCAAGTTATATCAGAAATGATCTCTTACTGCTTCTAAATGATAGATGATAAATGATACATTTATGTTTTACACAGGTGACAAAAGGTTATGACTAGAGCATAGTAAGTACTTCAGACTCACAGGTAAGTAGTAATTTGTTCAAATGCCGAAGTGGGTGCTTCGTAGCCACACTCTTCCTTCAACTCTTCTCTGGCAATCTCGACGAGAGGCTTGTCCTTGTCTACGATACCAGCGCAGAGTTCCAAGGACAGTCCCAGGGTTGCAGGGTAACGCTCGACGTCCACCACATCTTGCTTCTCCGGTAAGGACGCATAATATACCGCTGGCCGGAATTGCCTAACAAATACGAGCTTCCTTCGAGTTGTGTTGAAGACAATTATACTAACGCTATCGTGAATTCTTATCACATCCCAAGTCTTAGACCGACCGTCTTGCGTGAAATGCAAGCGAATACTTCTTAACCATTGAGAGTCCTGTGGGACCTTTCCCACGCGGACATTGTGTAAATCAAGCATTTTCTTACGCACTATCTGATTCTTGTCATTTTGTGCCATGTCATTCGTCGCTTATCAAAATGTCACGAGGGAGCACAAAGCTGTGCCTGTGCCGCGATTCCGAAATTCGAGCCCAAGTAGCACACTCACAAACAGAGACGGGAGGACGGAATGCGCGATGTGTTTGGGGATGGGTGGAGCGGGGGAGGGAGTGCGTGGTGCGCTCGGCACCCGGGGCGGCCGGGATAGTCTGGGGGCTCGAATTGCTCGGAACCGAGGAAGTAGAAGCACCTTTCCTTTAACTCCCGTCGATAATGATAGCGAATTATGAACGCACGCAGCCCACAGATGCCGCGTATTGTATCAAACTAGAATACGACGAATCCTCCCATGAGCGTGAAAACGAGCGTCATATTATATTCCGGCAATTGTCCAGATTTGGATATATTAATGTCTTGTAAAATTAATTTAGTTACGTTAAAAGTTACACAAACAAGAAATTATCTCAGTGTAAAAGTAACGTTTTAGATTAAATGAACCTAAATTGAAAGTTTACTTTGAAAAGCATTTATTTATATTAAATTAGAAATAAGTTTATAATTTCTATGTTAGATTACTCGCGAAACAATTACAATACGGATCACCAAGTAAATTTATGATATTTTACTTGTATAAATATTAGATTTATATGAAATGACAAAGAAATATTGTTCTTTATGTAAAAATGTTTTTTTTTTCTTTTGTGTAAATAAATTTTTAACTTGGCAGGAAAGTTAACAAGTTAAAATTTGTGTTTTAAACATCACAAGTTAAAGTTAAAATCAAGTCGTCTATGATAAATTAAGTTAAATAAAAAATTATTTACCTTGTCTTATCTGAAATTATCACGCATACTGGAGCGCATGCTTTTTGGAATAAATCTTTCAGAATTAATTTATCCCGATAAGTGAAGAAACAATTAGAAATAAGCACGATGCAGACTTATTTCTCTTTCTGCCCTTTTAAGTAATATATCGGTCATTTTAACGGCACGACGACATTAAATTTACGAAGATTAATTGTAATCGTTTCATCTCTCCTCTTCCCGACAAATTATTCTCGCAATTAGTCGAGTGAGCTTAGTTACGAAAAGTATGGGTTACACACACGTAATCGAATTTAAAACGCGTCGTGTAAAATTAAAATCGGTGTAAAGTAACCGGTCGCACAACGTGCACAGCACTTAAATTTTCGATAAGATACAGACCTTTGATAAAGTTGCAGCTTTCCTTTCACGATCGTGCTGGGATAAGGAACATGGAGCAGAGGGCGACAAGCACAGGAAGGGCTGTTTCGTTACTTCTTTCCCCTCTTTTCTCTTTTACCCTTCTTCTCTTTCTTCGTCGTCTTTGGCGTGTCTGCCGTGGTTAGCTCGTATGCGTCGAGAATCTCCTGCTGCCTGACCTGCGTATCCACATGAATCACGTCGGGCTTCCGGCGAAATGATCTGTTAACCGCTGCTGGTGGGGAGAATTCGATTTCCATGTCCGACGCCGTGGAACTCGATGCTACAGAAGCGTCATCCTTGTTACGCGCTATCTTGAACTGCAGCGGCTTCATCGGCTCCTCCAGCTGATGCGACGCGTCCGCGGTCTCCTGCCTGATCGGATACATTGTCACGTAGTACGTGCCGTCCTTACGGTTGTATGTGGAGAGTCGGTGGCGGTTCTGCATCCTCTTCGCTCTCCTTCACCTGATGCGACACATAGCTCATGCTCTTGTATACCTTGCCGCGTCGTAAACTGTTGCGCGAGGGTATCGACCTTGCCCGATGATCCTCCATCCTGCTGGTACCTGCACCCATCGTAGAAGCACCCTTTGCCTCTTCAGCAACTCGTTCAAGTACCGTCCGATCGCGCCCGGTTTCCAACCGATTCGCGGCTTGAGCTTGCCCACTGTTGCGGTTGTGTTCCACAGCCAACCCATGTTAGCCGGCACCTTGAATCGTGGATCGATGCAATTCTTGTGGCCGTAATTAGTCCCGGGATAAACATCGCCAATGGAATAAACGTATCGCATCACTCGCCTGCTGATTTTCATAGGGCCTCTATCACGATCGCCACTCGGACCTGGCTTACCCTTCGGATATCGGCCCTTTTCCATGAATTTGCCAGGAACTTTCGCGACGATCGTACTTGTCGATTGTATTTGCGGTTCTTCGACGATATCATCGTGCGGTACCGTCCGGTCTGCAGCTTTCTTCCGGCGAGATTTGCACTTCGGTTCACCGCAAGGGCCAACGTCAACGTCCAGCGGCGTGGAGGACGTAATCTCCAACTCCTTTTGCTTTTTCCGATCTCTCTTCTTTCTTGTCCTCCTTCTTCCTCGGCTTGACGACGATAGAGGATAGCGTCGCTTCCGGTAACGTAGGTATCGCCTCGCGCACGACACCGGTGCGTCCTGGTACCGCTGTCGTTACGCAGACGGTGCAGGGTGCGATGTGAGGTGTAGAGATGGTGCTGACGATAGGTTTTACCAATCTGCGTATTGCAAGGTGCGGGACACTGATTCAGCGATGCTGATTCAGCTGGCGATGCCGAGACGGGATATCCTCGTTTTCTTTCACTTGGTGTCTCTCGAACGGCTCCATAATCTCTCTGTATCTCTCTGTCTCGGCCGAAATAAGGACTCTCGGATGGATCCATCAAACCGAGACCTACTAGACCTGGCACTTGACCGAGAGAATCCACGAATTCTTGGGCCTCCTTGAAGGCGCGAATCATGCGATCTGCGCCTATATACGGTTTTTTCGTATACTTTGACGCATCAGTTTTCCAAGGCGACGAAGCTTTTCCCGGACAAATGCAGTTTGCCTCTTTAATTCCATCCGCGGTTCTTGGTCGAGATTTGTATAACGGAGCTCGTGTTTCCTTACTCTTCTCATATATGACGGTCGTCGGTTCGGATAACGCGTAGACTGATGCACCATAATCACTTCCACCCATCATGCGATTTTTTAAATTAATATCATTTTGGTGCCACGTCCGATATTCCTCGTTCCATAACGCTTCGCTGTTTAAATAATTATTATCCTCTATGTCTTTACCTCCTCTCATCCTCGTAGAATCATAAGAGGTCACATTTTCTTTTACATCCGATTTCGAATTGTTGGAAGCGAGTGTAGCAAGCGATGGGAAATGTTTAACAGCATCGGGATTTCTTAAAGCCATGCAACAAAAGCGAGTACACCCGGAACGACACATCATTGGATGCGTCGATTGATCCGTTGGTAGACACGAACAAGTCGGCTCGTCAGGATAGGTCTTGTAGATCAAATTACGGTACTTGTCATCATTCAGCTTCTCGGCACTCGTTAATTTTTCGAATCCTGGCTGGTCCATCGATACGCGAGGTGGTGATTCCGGTCTCGTCAACACTGGTTCTGCCTCTGTATAATCGTTACGGTCATGTAACTTCCAACATGTAGGATCCAGAATTTTGCACAATAATGATGTATCGTCACATTTTGTTTTGTACTTCTCGTCGTTTACATCTCTGCCGGACAGTTTCGTACAGGGAAACTTCCAACCGAGAGGAAATCCTTGAAATACAAACGATTTCTCGTGAAGCGTAAGATGATTTATAATGGAGTTTCCGAAACACGACAGTCTCAGGCACATTGATATAGATCCGCACGGATTTCCATGCTCATCGGTCAGAGAGTATATCTTTGTAAATGTGTGTGACTTTGATAATCCGTCTATCTTGTCCTTGGCCGCAGCTATGCGATCGCGGAAACATCCTGGCAAAAATGCTGTTGCTGCGCAGAGAAGATTATATCCGGCTTGATTTCGTGGATTATGGTCCTCGTCACCGTGAGAAATCCAATACACTTCGATACTTAAAGGAGTCGATTTTACGGATTGTATTAAATTGCTCGGAGTCCGAACAAGCAGACATGTCTTGCCTTCGCGACTAAGATACTCATTAGAAAATTGATTTTCTTGAATCGTAGTTCTCCTGTCATTAACCCTGACGATAATGTCGACAGGTTTGAGATCAACGAAACCTATGCGTACTATCAAATGGCACTCTTCATTATTAACAATGGGATACGTCTCGGGATGTAGATTTAAACGATTAATGAAAATTTCAAGCACGTACAATTGTTCCTCGTTCGATAGGGATGTCTTTTTCTTCCTCGATGCCATTTCGGGTCGAATGCGAAAGTGAATGGACATGCATGCACACGTTGTCGGTTGCACGACAAATTTGGACAATTCTGGATTAACGTTAACGATGCGTCTGTACGAATAGCGCCATTAATTTTGTATGAGTTTCGGGTCTGAAATCGAATCGAACGATCTCCCCGCGCGCGCACCAAACCGGTCAATTGACATTTCCAGTTGTCAGATGGTTGCCATAACGACACGAATCGATAAAACTGACAAAAGTAATTATTCGATAAATGTAAAAAAATTGCACTCTTCAGAGCTCTTGAAAAAGATCTATAAAGATCATTTCTTCTTCTTATCTTTCCTTTTCTTTTCTTTCTTATCTTTCCCTTTTTTAATTTTTGGTAGTTTCTCTTTTTTAATTTTTGGCGTAAGCTCCTGCAATATCTCCTTGGAGATTTTCTCATCGAGAAGATCGGGCGATACAAATCGCCTTACCCAGATCTCTCGTTCCTTGTCCTGTTCGCCGGAAACGAGCGATTTGGGACGCAGTTCATGATTTGTCCTGAAGATGCGTCCGAGACACGCGACGGTGAATTCCATGTGCAGCGCGCCAGATGGATTTTCGCCCGGATCCAAAAGGTGAATGCCACCCTTCACCGTGAATGGTTTTGGCTGATTTTCAGGATCGTTGCCGATCATGGCGATCTGGTCGCACAAGCATCCCGGTAAGGTTAATTCAGTTTCCGCCATGGGATAAGTTTCGCCTATGCGAAACACGCCGATCTTCAGGCTCGACGAGCGTAGTCCTTGGACAAGATCCCGCGGTCGCTTGACGAATAGACAGCATTTACCAGTCATAAAATGCAAGTCTTGATCGTACTTGGACGTGTCAGAGTCGTCTCGCGTGAACTCGAACACAGGGAAATCTAAGAGTTTGATCTTGATCACGATAGGATGCCCGCCGACGTCTTTGACTTTACTGGCCGTTAACGTCAATTTATCGATCAGTATCTCGATTAGGTAGATCTGTTGGTCGTGGCCGCCGAAACAGGACATGGCGTGACTCGAGGCGCTTCTAGCGGGGAAATCAAGTTGTAACTGTGATTAAAATAGATTTGATCGAATCGTTGATATATCCTGCATCGAAGTAGCTGAAATAATTTTGTAGCCAAAGTTTCAAAGATTGTGTAAAATGGTTGAGATAAAATTTGTTGCCGAAAATTTTTTTGGAGGTTTAAAAGTATCGTGAATGATTGACAGATGATAAGTAACAGTAGAAGGGCGATTTATGCCAACGTGGTCTATTAGCAATTTACTCGGATCGTACGAGTTTTATTCGCGCTGTCTTGCCCGTGTGGTTTTTAAATTAGGAGACTTTGAAGAAAATTAATTTAATAGCGTATAAAATTTTTTCTTAATACAAAGATTGGATCTTAAATACCGCTTTACTCAGCTTCTTCCGCGTGTGCCGTCGTCGATGTCGATGAACAGGGAAAAAATCTATCAACTTACGGTCACGTACATACATCCCATCCACTATCCGCGCGCGATTCTTCGGCGTTTCTAATTTCACTGGCAGTTATTACCTAGCTCCCAAGGTGGTATATACTTAAAGATAATGGTGCGAAAAAAGCCGCTAGAAAGCCGTTACAAAAAAACTGTGAAAAAGACACCCTCGCGCAAATTTATGCACGTTCCTCATTAGGAAGAATAATTTCACGAACCATCTTTTTGAATGAAACGTGTGATTCCCTCATTGCCGTCTTTTCTGATTGAATCGATCAAATCTCGTTGATTTTAGAACAAAGAAAACGGTAAGAATAGGTTGTTGCAAATTAAGTTCTTGCCACAAAGGAACGAGATATATTTCTGAAAAATATTATTATCCTTAAATTTATTAATAAAATATTTTATATAATAAAGATAAAAATATATGTGTAATAATTGAATTTTGTTTCAATGTCTTTCTTTGTTCGCCAAACAAAATATATCTATCTTAAGCTATTTTCCTCGTTTGAGAATCAATCGTCAGGCCGACGACGAGTAATCCCCGCGGCAAGGAGATTTCTCCAGCGTTTTAGAAGGGGGATCCCATTCCGTAGATTTCGGCGAGAGCAACATCCCGAGGAGCCCTTAAGACACCGCGAGAGCCGAAGTATGCACTAATTGGTACGGACGCGCGCGCACACACGCATACACGCACGCACGCACGCACGCACGCACGCACGCACGCACGCACGCACGCACGCACGCACACACACACACACACACACACACACACACACACGCGCGCGCGCGCGCGCGCGCGCGCGAGATAGGCGGACGACAGAGCGAACAGGATGGACCATGGAGAGATATATATTCTGAACAGCGTGGACGCTCGTCCGGAGCGCGGTGCAATGAAAGCCCATCGGACC
>NW_023415867.1:0-14729 GCF_013373865.1 Monomorium pharaonis | reverse complement strand
TGGCCTCGGAACACATTTTGAGGTCATTAAACATTAATAATACAATTTATATACATTTAGTATAGAGTTCAAAAATACAATCTTTACAATATTCTGGATGTACAAGAGAGCAAGTAGTATGCACTTGATGTATTGCATTATTTTAACAAGTTTTCAGATTATTACATTAAATTTTTTACAATGAAGAATTTTTCATACTGCTTTAGAACTTGTTTAATAATAAAAGATATTTTAAGCTCCTTAGACCAGGTCACGTATCATCCAGCGATGAGCTTGGCAGTTTCTCCCTAAAAACATATATGTACCCATTTGAGGTAAATATGTTTGATAAAGGCAAAAAGTATTATTTGATAGGATTTTATACTTTCGACGCTCTATTCCTATCCGCCATTTTGTATTTCAACTCTATATCAATAATGCCGCAGCACTACGTCAAAGAGCAAACCTTAACGAGTAAACAAGCCAAACAAACTTAAAATCGGTTGAGAATTGCACTGTCGGTAGATTATTGTCAAAAAAATAAGCTTTTTTCCCACTGTGCGCCGTCTCAGCTCTCAGTAGGTCGTCATCAGAGAAGAACTCGCAGGTTTGGTCAAACTCTAATACCTCGGTGATTCAATACATAGATTGACTCGATAGTAGAACTCCACGGCTTCTCTGATACTTCTTAATTGGCAATGGCTGCAGTCGTATATCTCTCCGTTCACAACTCAAATGGCGCTACAACCTGATTTGTGTGCTCCAAGACAAAGCACCTTTCAAGGGGCTTTCAGTCCTGAGACTCGAGCTTATCGCAGCATTGCTGCTTTCTCGACTTGTACAATATGTTCAAGCCATTCTGAAAGTGAACGTAACCGCAACTCATCTGTGACGGACTCTCTCGTAACACTCTTGTGGATCAAATTGCACGCATTACGGTGGAAGGACTTTGTCAGGAAAGGGTGGCGCAAATACAGGAATTCACTCTAACGCTCACTAGAGGCACATCCTTACATCAAATCCAGCCGATTGCGCGTCACGAGGCCTCACAACTGCTCAACTTCAAAGCCATTTACTGATGGACGGGACTACCCTGGATACTCACTCCAGACTCTTGGCCATCCCAACTTGCACTCGCTGACGAGTTGAGTGCACCTGAAGCTTGCCCAGATATTTCACTAATTGCAGCTGCACCAAAACCTGATTATCATTAAAACATCATTTACAGGTCTTTAATTCTCAATAAGTTACTGAGATTTACAGCTCTATTTTTCAGATTTATCTTATGGTTGAAGAAGACACACAATTCAATGCTAATAACACATGTATCAACTGTGGTTTTGGAGAAAGAGAAACTCTTTTAGATAAAGGCAATCCTTTTGCCTTTATTCAAAGCGGCATACTTTTTATATGAGCTGAAAGCTCTTCAATTTAACTCACCATTATCGAAGACACACCCGTTTGTCTTGACGCAGGGAGCGTCCCAGATGCGCACAGTAATAAATGAACACAGCAGGCTGAGTGAAACGGGCACAGTAACAAACGGACACAGTGCAAAACGAACACACCGTGGTGGCAATCAGACACAGTAACAAACGGACACATTGCGAAATGGACACATTGCAAAATGGACACAGTGTGAAACGGACATACGTTATACGGCTTCATATTACACGAAGCACAAATTACGTGAAAAAGCGGGACAATATGCAATAGGTAATAACAAGACATTATATTCCTTTATTAAAATGTGTCTTCACATAATTATTATATTTTATATTAGTACACTCATCTTTTCAGCTCATCTATTGAATACAAGCATTTTAATCAATAAATACCGCTAAACATTCTTATTTTATAATTCCTCTATTATGCTTTTTCATGCAAATTGTACTCCATGTAATATTATAAGATAATCAAAACGAATGGAACAAATCGCGAAAATTTAGTAAATTTTGTCTGTATTTTTGCGTTTCCGCGCTTCATGTAACAACACCCTGAAGCTGTCGACTTTTTACGGCACAATAACACCACGAAACTATCATACCGTGAGA
This sequence comes from Monomorium pharaonis, assembly GCF_013373865.1. Taxonomy (NCBI): domain Eukaryota; kingdom Metazoa; phylum Arthropoda; class Insecta; order Hymenoptera; family Formicidae; genus Monomorium; species Monomorium pharaonis. Next base: position 12,696 of record NW_023415867.1, on the reverse strand, counting down.
TAATCGACTATAATCGTGAAGAATTTTATAATACGTAAACAAAATAATGTTATACTGTTTGACAGTTTATGTTTAACACATTGAAAATGACCCAAACCTAGGATCGAAACGTCCTGTGTAAATATTAAATACAATTAAAGTAATTATCGCAAAAAAATCTTGCACGGCTTAATATAGTTCCTTAAATTGTTTAGCTGTTTATTTTAATTAGCCTTTAAAGCTGATGATTTTTAATTAACCTATTAATATCCAATTGGATGCATTTTTAACATAAGTTTTAGCGACTTTATTTGCAATGTTAAAGATCTATAATAAATCTAAAAAGTATTAATTCTTACGTAAAATATTACGTAAAATGATACTCTTTTAGAATCTATTATTAAAATTTGTGTAAAATAAAGTCTAAAAAAGTTATAACGACTTTTAAGTTAAAAAATGCGAAAAAATTGCAAACTTTTTTTTTCATCCAAATAACATGAAACTCCAACTCTTTTCGCAAACATTGTTGCACCAAATATTTGTACTTTAAGGATTTATTTTTCGAATTTGTCAAAATTGTCATTTTCTTTAAAAAATGGCAGCTAGATCGCAAAAATTTACGAATTGTCATGTTTTTTCCACAATAATTTATAAATTTCGGATAACTAACAGCTTATTATTATTAAAAATAATGGGATTGATATTCGCAGTTTATTTTCAAACAAATACACAATTTTTAATATGGTGGATTCAATATGGCAACCAAAATTTGCGATAATCGTCGATTTTTCTACATTTTTCCTAAATTTCTCCATAAATCCTTTTTCGAAAACTGTTTTATACGCGAACTATTACCAGTTTATAAATTTATTTATTAGTATATATCAATAGATATAAATTCATAAAGTTATAAACAGTAAATTTAACATAGTAGAAATTGTTGATTATTATCCTACATACATTTTTTCTTACACGCGTTTTTCACAGAATTTCGTACGGATGAGTTTTTAAAGTTGCTGAACCTAGCAACTTTAAATTCCAAGCCTTAAGTTCCAAGCCTGGAATCAGAATTTGAAAATTTTCATAATTCAAAATGGCGGACCAAATTAATGAATAATAAGCCAATTTATTTTAATTTCAGTATCTGGGGGTTTTTAAGATCGTTAATTATAAATCTGGAATCCAAATTAAAAAATTTAAAACGGGCGAAAACCCAATTTGGTGGATCAAGTTTTGCGAAGTGAGCTAATTTATTAGAATTCGGGTATCTGCGAGTTTTGTGGTCGTCGATTATGAATCTAAACTCGAAATAAAAGAAGTTAGAATAATGGATCCAATTTAGCGAACAAAGGTTTTAAAAAACAGGGCTAATTCCTATAGAAAAGGCTTCCGGATACATGCCGCGTCTTGTTAAAGCGTTGCACCGACGTTTCACAAACGTTGCAGTTTGCATCATCAGGGATAGGAGCTTTGATACTGAACTCTCTTGGATTGTGACCGTCCTTATATACTCCTTATCCTTGTAGTATGGATGAGGGTGAGATGAGAGGATAATTCGTCCAATGGTAGCACAGTTCAGTGGCCTACCATTGGTCAACTGTTGGTCAATCTTAATACAATATTGGCTATTTGCTAGTTAAAATGTGTTGTTCGGAATTTAATTGATCAATTAAAAAACCGGGGGGACAGTGTGCCAAATCAGGTTTATCTGATAACCTTTATTACGATTAAAGTTATTGGGATGTTTCAAAATTTCTAAAATTTCACGATGTTTTCTGGCGAAGTAGCCTTAAGAAGGGGCTAGCATTGTAGCTTTTTTGTATTGCGCGAAGTGTCCAGTCTCCATCCAGTGTTCGGCTAAGGCTGATTAAAAAAAGTGGCCGTATTTGGTACACCGTCGATGTTTTTTGATTCGTGTACTGATCTTCTTCCTAGTTTCTTCTATGAACACTTTTCCGCAAGAACAGGGGATTTTATATACACTTAGTGATTCTAAGCGTGGTTTTTGATCCTTCGAAAGTAACTGGAAAATATTTCTTTGTGGTTTAAAGATCACTTTTATATTGTGTCTACGTAAAATTTTGCTAGTGCGTTCCGTCGTACCTTGAAGATACGGAAGGAAAGTCATCTTGTTTCCTTCTCTTTCTTTTTCTTTTTCTTTCTCTTCAACCGACGTCTTAACATTGTTGAGACTGGAAATTTGTTCTTTAATTTTTGGACTGTTTAATTGATGTTTCTACTGCTATATTAATTTTTTGTTACAACTTGATTAGAGTTAAGATGTTCTAATTCCCTATTTAAAAAAGTTGATTCGAAAAGTGAGGGCTCTATATACCAACCGACTGAATTCTTTTGCGAAGGATGGTGAGAAGTGGCGTGAAGTAGTATCCTTACAGTAAGCTGTTTTTTAGCCGTAGATTTGAGCGATGGCGATTATGAGTTCGGCCTCACAGATTTTGAAACATACTATACCATACCATACCTAATGTAAATTTGTCGTATAACAAATTTTACTATGACAAAGACGATAGAGAAATTGTCATTCCCATCGTGAACTGCGTGATATAGATAGATATTTAAAACGCGCAATTTTACAATCGCATTCCGATGTTGTGGAAAAGAGGAGATTTCGCAAAGAACGTAAAGAAGAGAGCGAGTATCCACTGATTATTTGCCAACAATAATACAATGAAGAAGAGATCGTGTGCGCTTATCGAATAAATTTGGTAAACTTAACAACATTGGATCGCTGTTTAGATTTTCATCAAGTCGTATTCTTGAATCACGACTGTGGTATGAATCGGATGCATCTATATACATATCATAAACGTAAACATCATTCGCATAGAACGTTACGTGACCGCAAGTCGTGCATACAGCATCGACAAGTGTGTACACACGATACATGAGTTTTCAGCGAAAGTACCACCACGATATAAGATATTGGAAACGCCTGCACAGATTATTTATCTTCCAATCGTCGCACAGAGCATTACTGATTTGATGATTCCCATTGTGAATCAGGACGGTTAATTACTCGATTTTTTTGGAGAAGAGATTACCGTTAGATTACACATACGAAGACGATAACGTGAGATGCTCATGTTGAATGAGCAGGTATAAGACACAATTTGGGTCTGTTAAAAATATTCGATCGTCTGATAAAAAGAAACGCATCAGAATTTTTAAAATCATTGGGATTCGTCGTACGAAATATTTAGATGTCTAACATCTTAAACATTGAAGGCGAGCTGATCTTTGATTAGCATCGTCAAGATTAAGATTCACATATACAATCCATACGCCAACACAACGTTTGGATACAGCAATGAAATAAGGATACTCAAAATTTATACACATTGTCATGCGAAAATTTTCTTTACGTTGAGGGAAGATTAGTAAAGACGAAAGATAATAAGGATAAGGATGAGACAAACCTTGGAAATATTTGCGTGGCGTTCATATTTGATGAAATTTGATACGAATTCAATGGTGTGGAAATTGATGGCAACAGAAATGTTGGAATAATCAGTACTATTAAAAACGATATATCATATGACAAAGTAGTAATTATGTACAATGCAGGATAGTAATTTTTTATAACCTACTGGAAGGACACTTTAACTTTTGCGTACCGCTTAATATATTATTGAACTTTTGCGAGGATTACAAACGTGTGATTGTTAACGCTCATCATGATGATTGATTTTGAACGAGCACGCAACGGTAATAATTCTATCGTTAGAAATTCTACGAGTCAACGGAAATTGAATTACTCAAACACAAAGTACATGAGGTCAACAAATTATCTTTGCTGCGAGCTTTGGAGAGTGGACAATGTCCAAGTATGAATTTTCGCTGCTAGGATCTGTACGAATATCCCCTGTTGCAGAGTACGACGAAACATTCATGGGCTGTCAAAATTGCAACTCAATTCGAGAAATTGCGCTTCCCCACATAGCACATGATATCATTAGAATATTTTGTATTCATACTGTGAACATACGTACCGTATATAATGTACTGAGAATATTCTTATAATATTTTCTATAATATATCATTATTCGTATATTATTAGAACGGATCTGTTATATCTAAATTAGTATATTATTTCTCGTTCATTCTTAGAATTTACTTTTGCAATCTAAATATCTATTAATGTTTAAAGTTTATTTTTAGTGTCAAAAAATGTAACGTTACCAAAAATGACGAAATAATTTCTTTATTTTGATTACTGTACTGTAAATATATATACCGTACATAATATAATGAGAATATTGTAATAAGATCTATTTTATATACATATATATGTATATCATTATTCCGCAGCAGCCGCGAGTAGTTTGCGAGATCGCTGCTAGGCGAGGGCACGGCGCTTCTCCTTCTCGTGAGAAAATTTACACCAAAAGGCTTATAAAAGAAAATCACCCACAGCAACAAGTTATCTCTCGATGTGTATAGTGAGTTCAATAGATTTATCTAACAGCAAAGTGTAGTATCATTTTTGCCACTTGAAGAGAGTCCCTTGGGCCTTGAATAGAGCTTCAGAGAATTGAGAAAATATAAAAATAAAATTTTTACCCTTCATCTTTGGTCTTATGCAGTGGCCAGGAAGGAGCGAGAAACACTATAGCTACTTTCTAGATAGATTATATGTTTAGAGGCTAAGATTCAGAAAGTTACATATACAGCTTGGTACTAGCCATTTTTTTCTAGATAGATGCTAGACAGAATCTAGAAAAACTATTCAGAATCTAGCTATATGCAAGGCGAAATTTCCACGCGGGTATTGTCATTGTCATCGTCGTTATCACCCGATGCCCAGTTAACATAATATACCGTGCACATTTTATCATTGGTTCTACGTTGATACTAGTGATTCTTGGTATTTACTGCAAAATATTCTCAGTATATTCTACGAAACAGAAGAAGGCGGAAATAAGAATGTACTCAGTATGTTCTCAGTACGTATCTCAAATGTTCTTAGAACTTACGCAATGTACTGCTGCAATATTCTTCGAACATTCTTAGCATCTACATGTGCTGTATGAGTCGTTATCATTGTACTGCAGACTGGTCGAAAAAATATTACGTCTCAAGATACTATCACGTCTCAAGAATCTTTGATGATTGTAATTTGACCAACATAAAACTTTATATAAATTCTGAATTTTATCTATACGATGATTTGAATTTAGACTTTCGTAAATCTAGATATGCCATTCTGTATGACATATATCAATGCTTTGGTAAATTTTATTACGGACATGAGTGCGCAACGCTGCGGGAGCGGTGCACTTGTACACGGTTCAAATGGACACGGTGCATTTGGACACGGTGCTTTTGGACACGATATCTTGCGTATGATTCAAATGGCCACGGTGCATTTGCACACTGTGCATTTGGACACAAAAGAAATTTTATTAAAAATGTACACCAGTTATATGCACACGTAAAATTTGACCACCGGATATTTGCACACGAAAAAATGCCCACTGTTCACTTGGACACGTAAAAGTTGCACATCATTCATTTGTACACCGCTCACTTGCACACCATTCACTTACACACCGTTCACTTGCCCACTACTCATTGGCACACCGATTATTTGCACACGGAAAGATGTGCACTGATCATTTGCACACGAAAAGATGCACACTGTTCATTTGCACACGGAAAGATGCGCACTGATCATTTGCACACCAAAAGATGCACACCGATCATTTGCACACCGTTCATTTGGACACGGTGCTTTTGGACACTGTTTATTTGCACACCGCTCAGTTACACACCGTTTAATTGCACACCGTTCAATTGCACAACGTTCAATCAAACGCATATTTAATATTCATACATTATAGCTGCGTTTGTAATGTGTACAAGGATTAGCGACATGGACGAGGTGGGTGCGGGAGGGGGGCCGACGGACCCCCTTGCACACTGTGTGTGTGTGTGTGTGTGTGTGTGTGTCTGTGTGTGTAAAGTAAAGCATTCACTGCACCACATGGGTTTGCGACTTAAATGGTGTGCAATTGAACGGTATGCAATTGAGCGGTGTGCAAATAAACGGTGTCCAAAAGCACCGTGTCCAAATGAACGGTGTGCAAATGATCAGTGCGCATCTTTCCGTGTGCAAATGATCAGTGCGCATATTTCTGTGTGCAAATGATCAGTGCGCATCTTCCCGTGTGGAAATGATTGGTGTGCATCTTTCCGTGTGCAAATGATCGGTGCGCATTTCTTGGTGTGCAAATGAGTGGTGGGCAAGTGAACGGTGTGCAAGTGAATGGTGTGCAAGTGAGTGGTGTGCAAATAAATGGTGTGCAACTTTTACGTGTCCAAGTGAACGGTGGTTATTTTTTCGTGTGCAAATATCCGGTGGTCAAATTTTACGTGTGCGTATAACTGGTGTACATTTTTAATAAAATTTCTTTTGTGTCCAAATGCACAGTGTGCAAATGCACCGTGTGCAAATGCACCGTGGTCATTTGAACCGTGCGCAAGATATCGTGTCCAAAAACACCGTGTCCAAGTAAGTGGCATCCCAACGCTGCTCAATGTAATTACATTCCTGGAAAAAGGATCTTTTGGGGTCATTGACTGTTCGTGACAAAACGAATCCGTCAAAATTGCTATCATGGATGTGTACATAGAATTTGATTGCAAAGAGAATATTCCCGCGAATACTACCGCTTATTGTTTTATCTTACATGATCGTGTAATTGAATATTGTCCGTTGTCCAACGTAGTGCACAAAATCATGTAACTAATAAAAACTGAGATATTTGGTGTTAACGTACAGCCTTGAAAAGTTATTCATCACGATCGTACCAACATTCGTGGATCTGCAAGGATTTATTGTCGGTAAAAAAATTGTTGTAAAAAAAGTGGCGATACTGAGAAAAGAAGCCGTTCTTTTGCATTACATTTTCGCGATTCCCATGGCATAACGCATTCTTACAAAATCAGACAAGTTTTGCGCTTCTTGGTAGATTGCTTATCATCATGGATTGCGATGGAAGAACAGGATGATCCCCGTACAGTATGGCGAAACGTCTAATTACATCTGCTGTGTGTAATAGGGAAGAGGATGACAACAATGCTATCGTATACGTTAAGGAAAATCAGAAACGAGAATGGTTGATTGACATGCTCAATACCAATAATGGGATATATATCAAAACATTAAATGCAAATTACGAAAACATTAAATCTTTGAATAATCTAATTGTTAGTAATACTATACGATGTGAAAAATATGTTAACAATTGTGCATTACAAAATGTATTTAAAATATTTAACTGATGGTCGCAACACCAAAGTAATTGTGAAATTTTTTCAAAATAAAGAAAACATAAACGTAATAAAATGTTCATTTCTACCCTGTCCCTGTAGATGTTCGATACGATGTGGTTTAATAACGGTTCGATAGCGATTCGATAAGTGAGTCCCCGGAAGTAGTTAATCTATGCGGGTTTAACGATCAGATCGTCTGAGGGGAATGGGGGGTGAAGGCAAATCAAATGGGAAATGAGGGGGGAAAAGTGGTGGGGGGCCGAGGAAACGTCACGCCGAGCGGACTCGCATACGGTCGCACCCGGGTGCTCCGAGGGGTTCGGAGGGGGAAAGTAAAAGGGGTTTGAAATGAGGGGGGTGTAGGAGTGGGGGTAAGTGCGCCGGTCGAGAAGGGTGTTCTCGGGTGAGACCGTACGGTCGGAGACGTAAGTGGGCACGCTCTTCGGCGTAAACAGGAAGTGTATTACGTAGCCGGCGTTCGTTGTCGAGGGGATCCTATTTAGTTTTTGGCGCTAGTTTATCGTATCGCGCGGAATGGAGCGCATAGCGGTCAGTGATTTGGACGCTGTGGAAAGACGTTCGTTGGCGCGAATGAACGTGTATTATTTCGCGCCTAATTTTTTGGCGCCTTAATTTTCTTTGTTCGTAATATTTGTTTATGGATGAAAAAAGATGTTTATCGCGTAAACGCATAGCGAATCGTTTATTTGTTCGCTCGTTGGCGTGACTAAATGTTTATTAATTTGTATGTTCATAAATGACAAGTATAATAGAAAAATAATAGTATGTATAGCGAGTTGTTTATTCGACGATGCGTAATCGTAGCGGAAGGAGGCATCCCTCGAGATACCGTGCGGATCGAGCGATTCGTCTCGTCGTGGTTTACTCGGCAGATCGCAATTGGTCGAGAGCCCTGCGGAGGATCGCGGGGGGTAGACTGGAGGAATGTGTGTCGAAACGCATTTCGGAGCGAGAGCGATCTTTATTATCTTTCGCCGATGCGTAATCCGAGCGGAAAGGCGCATCCTCGGAGAAACCGCACGGATTCGGGCGAGACGGGCGATTCATCCCGCCGGTCTTTACTCGGCAAATTCTAATTGGTCGAGACCGTGCAATTTTTTTCCCGCAATCTGCGCAACATAGTTTTGTCATCGAGTAATAATATTTCTATCGCTCGATTTTTTTCCGTTTTAGTAGGGTATATAAGAGCGCGTCGATAGACGTTTTTTGTCATAAAAAGACTATCGAGATTGCGATGGTGAACGTAACGTTTGTGTTGCATGGAGAAACGATCATCGGTGGAAATTGAAAACGAGGAGGTTCTTTATTGCGACGAGTCAATGTCATCTACCTCTACCGTAAGCGAGGAGCGCAATCGTTGGACCGTGAGGAAGGAGGATAAGCGATGGCATTTGGGAACGTATCATTTACGAAGAGCGATTGGAACTGTTTTTGCGCGAGAGGATCTGTGGATAAAGACGCTAATGGCTGTGAGTGATCGCGGAAGGCGATATCTGTCCGGTATACCATCGAGTATTCGCTACAAGACGCTTTATTTCGTCACGGATCGGATCGCGCCTATGTATATCGAAGAGGCTAGACGCGCGAATCAACGGGTGGAATTTAAATTACCGGTCGATAACGAGGGTTCTACCATGTGGATCTCTAGGCAATAATCATGAGTGACGCCCTTGAAAATATGCCTACGGACGCGGCAGTCGATCTCTCCTGGCTGAACGCGCTTATCGCGGGCGATGTCGTCGACGAGGAGGTCGATCGCCTGTGGGTGGACGATCTTTTTACGAACGCGACCAATATCGTCGACGAGGAGAGTTATCTTATGTGGGAGCGTCGATGCGAGGAGTGTTCAAGCGCGTTGAGAGAGAAATGCCAACGTCGTCCCGTGAGAACTGGAACGGTAAATTCTCTCGTGTCCCGTATTTTGAGTCTGGAGGGAATAAGGAACGAGCTGCGATACCGTTTTGCCTGTGCTGGTGCCGGCCTTGGCGACAGATCGGGATTGATTTGGTCCGAAATTGAGACCGCCTTTGACAACCGCGTGTTAACGGGCGCGGTCATCAATTCGCGTTATATCGAACCAAGCGAATTTCTCAAGGACTCGAGAGATATGGTGCTTGAGAAGGTGCGCGAACAATTGGATAGATATTCGTGTCTGAAGGTTAATACTGTGTTTAACGGAAAATTCATCGCTAAAGATAAGAGCGCTGTTAAAAGTATCACAACCGCGAATGAACAGCTGTTCGTTTTGACCGATTTGCGCGAGTGGTACGAAAGATTCGTGACTCGTGCTATCCTTACGTCACTGGAGGAGTTTCAGGAGCGCGATAGCGGATGGGCGCTGTCGCGTATATTGAACCTGAATGTGAACGTCAACAAATGCGATCCCATGCAGGCGGGATGCTGGTGCGACATACCGTTGTACGTGAGACGTAAGAAAGCGGTGGTGAATGTGCGGTCGAACGATAACGCGTGTTTCGCGTGGGCTGTTATCGCCGCGATGTATCCCGTTGAGGAGAATAGAGAGAGGAGCAGTTCGTATCCCGATTATCGAACGTACTTAAAGTTCGATGGAATAGAATTTCCGGTTGCTCTGCGAGATATTACTAAATTTGAACGTTTGAACAATATATCCATCAATGTGTTTATGTTTAAGGAACGTGAAAAAAAAAGATCGTTCCTCTACGTCTTACGGCTAACAAGAGAAACGTTCACGTAAACCTGTTATACATATTGGATGCACGACGCAACGATACGGTGGGTCATTACGTTTGGATAAGCCAGCTCTCGCGATTGCTCTCGAACGAGATAAACAAGACCAAAACCAAAAAGTTCATATGCGATCGGTAGGTGCATTGTTATTTTCTTCTAGTTTACCTGTAATAATTAACAACCAATTGCAATTTCAGATGTCTGCATTATTTTTATTCGATCGAGAAATTATCCGAGCATACCGTGGACTGCGAAAGGATGAACGAGTGCGCGATTGTTCTTCCCAAAGAGGAGGATAAATGGCTTTCGTTTCGCAACTACGATCGAAAGGAGCGACTCCCGTACGTGGTATACGCGGATTTGGAATGTCTTTTGGAAAAGAAGGACGAGGGGGAAGGTTTTATGACAACGGAAAATGGATTCGGTTATCAACGTCACAGAGCGTTTAGCGTCGGTTATTATGTCAGGTGCGCGTTAGGCGATGAATCGTCATCGATTTATATATCGCATCGCGGTCAGGACTGCGTTTCGTGGTTCGCGAAAGAATTGAATTCTCTAGCGCATCGCGCGAAAGATACCCTTGGCGCGGTCGCCCCTATGATGGAGCTGACGAGAGAGGAGACGCGTGATTTTTCGGACTCGACGTTTTGTCACATATGTGGCAAAATATTCCTGACGACGGATGTACGTGTGCGCGATCATTGTCATATCACCGGACGTTATAGAGGTGCGGCGCATTCGTATTGTAATTTAAATTACCACAATTCCTTTGTGATTCCGGTGTTCTTTCACAATTTATCTGGATACGACGCGCATTTTATAATTAAAGAAATCGCAAATGAATACGAGGGTAGAGTTGATCTGTTACCGTTAAACAAAGAGACGTATATTTCTTTCACGAAGAATGTAAGTTCTACGAGAGAGAAGAAATGGCATAACTGCGTAAAATTACGATTCGTGGATTCGTATAAATTTTTAAATGAAAATCTCGGCAAATTGGTGTCGTACCTAGATCGCGACGACTTGCGGATAACGCGATCGATGTTTTCCGATTTGGATGACGAGGATTTTGAATTGCTCACGCGCAAAGGCGTGTTTCCGTACGAATACCTCGACAGCGTCGATAGGTTGAACGACACGGAGTTACCGTCGCGGGAGGCTTTTTACAGCTCGTTAACCGGAGAGGAGGTGTCCGAAGACGATCACAAGCACGCCGTAATGGTTTGGGAACGGTTTAATATTCGAAATCTAGGCGAATACAGCGATCTGTATTTGAAAACGGACGTGCTACTACTGGCGGATGTCTTTGAAAAGTTTCGCGAAAACAGCATAGAGAGTTACGGTTTGGATCCGGCTCATTATTACACGTTACCCGGTTATACGTGGGACGCGATGTTGAAATACACGGGTGTTCGTTTCGAACTTCTGACCGATATCGACATGGTGTTGTTCGTGGAGCGTGGCGTGCGCGGCGGTCTTAGTCAGTGTTCGAATAGATATGCGCGTGCTAATAACAGATATCTACCGTGTTACGATTCGTCGCAACCGTCGTCGTTTCTCATGTATTACGACGTAAATAATTTGTACGGTTGGGCGATGTGCCAACCGTTACCATACTCGTGTTTCCAGTGGCTCGACGATATCGCCAATTTCGACGTAATGTCGGTTTCCGCGGATTCTTATTTCGGTTACATTCTCGAGGTAGATCTCGCGTATCCGCACGAGCTGCACGACGCTCACGCGGATCTTCCATTTTGTCCCTTGCGCGCCACGCCTCCCGATAGGCGGAACGTCAAGCTTCTGGCCACGCTTCACGATAAGTCGCATTATGTCATACATTATCGCAACCTACAACAATGTCTGCGACACGGATTGCGCTTAACGAGAATTCATCGCGTGTTACGATTCGCGCAATTTCCATGGCTGCGCGGTTATATAGAATTGAATACGAGATTTAGGATTGGGGCGACAAACGAGTTCGAGAGAAATATGTATAAGCTGATGAATAACGCGGTTTTCGGAAAGACAATGGAAAATGTGCGCGATCGCGTGGACGTGCGTCTCGTGACGAGCTGGGATGGTAGACACGGAGCGGAGGCGCTAATCGCCAAACCGAACTTTCACAGTAGAAGCATCTTCGCTGAGGATCTGATGGCTATTGAATTGCGTCGCTTAGAAGTGACCATGAACAAACCGTTGTACGTTGGCATGGCTATTTTAGAAATAGCCAAAACGCGCTTATACGAATTTCATTACGATTATATGTTGCCCTTGTATCGAGACAAGTGTAAAATCATGTATACGGACACGGACAGCTTGATATATTTCATCGAATGTTACGATGCGTACGAGGATATGAAACGTTTTATCGATCGATTCGACACGAGCAACTTTCCGGAAAATAATCCGTACGCCATGCCGTTGGTGAATAAGAGTGTACCGGGTTTGATGAAGGACGAGAACTGCGGCGCTATTATGACGGAATTTGTGGGTTTGAGGGCGAAGATGTACGCCACGAGAGTTTTGGGGGGGAGGAACACGAAGAAAATTAAGGGTGTGAAGAAAAATGTGGTGGAGAGAACGATTACGTTCGACGATTTCACGCGATGCCTATGAAACGATATAGAAATGACGCGTCGTCAGTCGAGCGTGCGATCCAGGCTGCACGAGGTGTACACGTTTTCCGAAATG
>NW_023415866.1:0-60537 GCF_013373865.1 Monomorium pharaonis | reverse complement strand
GAAAGAAGCCAATTGCACTGTTGGCTTTTTTCTCTTCTACGCGTTTCCATGTCGCGTACGCTCTACCTTTCGTATACTCGGTATCCTAAAACTTGTTTTCCGCTCTCTGCTCTCCGAACGCATCATATCTCGTCGATATAAATCGCACCAGCGGAAAGAGCATCATCTAACCGCGTACGGTGCGCGCGACTAAACTACCATTTATAGTTTTCGCGCCGTTCTGTTCATTGAGTGCCTAACATTTCTCCCTACATTTGTAAATACCATTATTTTATGTATTATGTAATTACAAAGGGGGGGACCGCGAATGCGCGCCGGTCTCAGTCTCAACTGGCAGAACAAGAGCCTAGGAGTAAATTGTTGAAAACATGAGTTGAAGAATATTTCTTTTTGAACCTGTCCCCTCGTGAATCTATTAATAATCCTAAAAAATATAAAGTTTACGTCTTTGCGAATCTTTGTATTCTTGCAAGTAAAATTTTTCGAATCACAACATCTTTATTACATTATTTTGATATAACATATGACATTTTATAAATTGTTTTAATATTTGTTTTTTCGAAAATGACTTTCATTGATTAAATTATTAAACCATTGTAATATTAATCACATCAACACTCAAATTTTATCTTATTTTTTTTAAACTGAATTTTTTGAAGTTTTTAATTTATATCAGTAATTAGAATGAGAATCTATCATGTAAACCAATGGTAAGTATTTTTTTTTTTATTAATAATTAACATCTTAACAATGGTAATTGTATGTTGTTGATTGTACATAATTGTATATAATTATATATATAATCATGATTATATCATTAATAATAGACTTGTATCTGAATAGAACTATTGCTAGAAATTCAAAGAATGATTTCCCAAGGATTAAGAGCATTAAAGGTCAATTATTCTAATTTATCGGAAAGCTTTACCTGACATATATTTATAATCTCTATTTTTTAGAAAGATAAAGATGGACATGTGTTTACCTGATAAGTAAGTTTACCAAATTAGAATAATCGATCCTGAAAAGTTTACAGAAAATCAAACTCAAAAGTCATTAGTTAAATTGAAAAAAAAAAAAAAGATTACAAGAGATAAAAAATGAAATTTGGTAGAAGTTAAATTATTAGAAATTGATTATGGAAGGATCTCGAGAACATTAATAAATACGTAAATTTAAACGGAGCAAAAATTTTAATAATTTGATTCAATAACCGAAAACAAAGAAAAATATCAGATAAAAGATGAGAAATTAAAAAAACTTCAATCCTTTTATTTTATGAATTCTAACTTTATTTGTTATTTTTTTACTATTGTGCACATTACGAGCAAGATCTAAAAAGGACGGATAAATTATATAATTGTTGCTATATTTACAACTCAGTTTCAGTCTTTACAAATAATCGCTGTAATAAATCTATAGCTGCACACAAAACGCAACAATGTAGTCGATTTACATTCTAAATTTTTAAAAATGATTTACGATTTAGGTTTTCTAAATTTATATAAATTGTATAATTTTTTGTCATTACATTGAAAAATTAAATGGAATAAGTCAGTTACTAATTCCGTTAGACCTTTGTGCAGCAACGCATATATATATACATATATATAAGCATTAAATATAATAATTTAAAACAAATTTAAAGTTACTTTTTTAATAATTACATAGAAAACTTGCTGCTTATATTTTTCAACTTTATTGACATACGTCGAATGTAAAACAATAACGAACTCTTTTGCATTACACAGCACATAAAAATTATAAACAGAATATTATTCTGAATTCTGATGTATATTATATTGAAGGATTTAAAATGGACTTAAGATTAAAGATTATTATAAATACATAATGTTGTGTCGGTATGCAGGTGGAACGTAGAACGACACGAGAACAATTGGTTTTATTTGTCTTATTTTTTAATGTGATTAATTTTATTTAATCAGATCCATGAAATTAACGTACGCAACCGATTTTTACATTTATATTGTATATGTAATTAAATTATCGCACTTAATTAGCACATATGCTGAATTTATCATAAACGAAATTATGAATTTGTGTACAAACTTAACGGGTCGTAACTGTTCTAAGGAAAAAAGTAATAAATATTGTATTGTTAAAAAGTATATTACTCTAATTGGTAAACAAATACATAAATACATTGTTTTACAAATTTTGGATTTAGATTGACGTATACATATGGATTACATTTCAAAGTTTATATGAAATTCTATTTAGGAATTGATAAAAAAACGATTATTTATATATCCTAACGAAGCTTTTTTCGACAAAATTCCTTAATCACAATATTAAATATCACGCAATCAGCGTGCCTGTACAAAATTTGCACTAAGAAGGAAATAGGATACGAGGATATTGCAGCAAGAAAAAGAGAAAGAGAGAGAGAGAGAATAGAAACTGAGTAGCCAATATTGCGAAGATGAATATCTGTGATGCGCTTACATCTTTCATGCTGTCATCATAATCTGTTTAAGTACAGTTTGTACTAGTGTACCTGGAGTAAAGTATATATAGATTGTTAAATAAAAATTGATGTATCGTTAATGACGACTTTGTCGAAATGCGATGCTCTTTTTGAACGTAAATGATTGAATGAACCTTTTAAACGAATTACTAAATTAAAGACGGCGAGAGATTTGCAAGAAATGACAACAAATTATATATATATATATATATATTACATATGTATAGTATATATTACATATAACTAAATGAGTCATCTTAGAAAGAACTTTACTCTGAAAGATATTAAAGTGGGACCTTCGTACGTATTTATGTAGCAGATCAAAGAGTGTTTTTTTTCGTGGTTAATAAAAAAAACCAAGGATGCTCGGAATTATGTTCTTTCTAAAAATAAGTGAATTGCATTAATTGCACGTCGTCAAATCTTAAAAAAAAAAAAACGTATCTCTTTTAACTCTCGTTAGTCACTATTTCCCGCTAAAAACGTTAAATTAGAAATAAGCTGGTAGTTATCCTTCATTCGGAGTATCTCTCATCTCTTGAGAATACTTGAAACAAGATCTACAAGCAGCAGTAAGTGAAGTCATGGATGGCAAAGAGGAAGTCCCAATAAAGTGCTTTATTTACACCTTGATGCAGTATGAAGGTGATAACAGTTAGCAGTTGCGTAGGATTTAAGAAATGCCGTAATTCAGAATTGCCTAATTCGTTCTCTCACGGGGCACTGAAAACTCCAGAACGAGAATTCCATTAGACATCAGTTTGGAGAAGCATTTCTCCTTTAACTCTAAAAAATTATTTTGTTCCTTTTATTGTCACTAAATTAGTACTGTTATCTTCACTATTGAGAGTTTCTCAAGTTCAACCTTCCCGAAGGTGTAACGAAAGGTGCAACGAATCGTCGGAATCTCTTCGTACACCTTGAATTTATATATATACCGTTTGATTGCTAATAAAGTGGTATCATTTCTCCTCGTGAAGCCAATTCGCTAGCACCTTCATCAACAACGTGACCAACATTAATTATCGCAGTAGTGGCCTTAAGGTATCCCTTCAGTCCTTGTCTTTTTGATGAGGTATTATTGATGTATCGTACGTCTTCGTATTAAAAAAAAATGATCACGTAAATCGTGAGATCACAACTGCTCGGATTCGAAGGCCGCGTTGTCTATGCCATTCATCATCTCGGCCTTCTGTGGGTTCTTCTGCGGGTCCACGATGGTCCGAGGGTTCGATGCCTTCAAATTGTAATCTGTCGCGTCCTCGCCCTTATGATTCATCATGGCTTCGGGTTCCTTCTGCTCCTTCAGCATGCGATCCTTTCGATGCTCCGTGTACAGCCAACTGAAACAATTTAGAATAAAAAAAAAAAAAAACAACGTAACATTACATAATTTCTCTGGCGACTAGGCGAACTTATTATTCATAATTTTTATTATGAATCGAGCGGGACATGATCATAATGCTCGGTGAACGTAATAATGTGATTGAACGAAACTTTGTCACAGTTACTCACAAGAATGCAAACACCGCGGGCATTGTCATGCAGCCTCCGGCGATGAAGAACGTCCCCGGAAACGTATTTATGGTCGCCGCGTAAATGGCGCTGTACATTGGCCCGTAAACGAGCGGCATCAGGGACTCGCATACGCCGAACAGCGAATTCACCTTACCTACGAAATTACGTAACGCACCTTAGCTTCACAGGGCAGGAATAAAATTGCGCTGCAAGATATTCCTCGCGGTCCAGCCGCGCGGGCAGGAAGGTCTCGTTAGACTTTGTACGTGATGGAAAAATTAGCAGCATCGCCACGTAAATGTAATTCGGTGTCCAAATTATCCGATTTGCGCGACGCTTCGCAAAGACCGTGTGCCACGAGTCGAAAAACGCTTCTAAGTGGCACTAAACACTAAAGTATTAGTATAATAGTCGTATAATTCTTTCATTTTTCAGTTCATTGTAAAAGCGCTCGTTTATTTTATGCGCTTCCCGGCGAGCTCTTCTAAACAGATGATAAAAATACAGCCCGCGAAACTAATTGTCCGAACAGACGGGTGGTTTATTTTATGCTACAACACTGAAAAAAATTTTGAAGATGTATCTAAATAAAATTGCAGCAAAGCTGATTTTCTTTTAACCTCTATTCGTTTTTTAACTTAAGTCTGAAAATGTTTGTAAGACGTTTAAAATTGTGGTGGAATAACGCGTTAAACAAACAAAGATAATCTTGCAGATAATCAACTAATTGCTCGGATGCAAAATATAAAAGTTTAAAGAAAACAACTATGTAGCTGACATTGTAATCATTTGACTTAATAGATGAATTTAGCACTCAGTCGACTACACGGTGTTTTTCTTGGGATTTAATTACTGGCGACAATAAGCGATCCCTGCTGATATCTTTATAAAAGTTTATTTATGCTGCAAATTAAAAGCACACTTTTGATGAAATCACCGGCAAGGGTTTCCGATCGAGTCTTCCCTAAAAATTAACGTTTCGGTAAATTTTTACAACTGGCGTCCGTAATAAACAGTTTCGTGACTGCCTACGCGGTGAAGAGGATCCGCCTCGTTATCGCGGTTAAATATTCTTTACAAACACAGTGGAATTTTACAAACACAGGAAGTGTTCCGATCCGCGAGCTGCACATTTTCCAGGAAACTCGTTGTGAGATATATGTATATGTATATATACATATGAGACACACGGTGCTCTTACATACACATGTCTACTTTAGTTTTTTTTTCTCGCGATCATAAAACCGAAGCGCGAGGAAGAAATGATATCGCGAGGAGAACCATCATTTTGCTTTTTATTGCATCCTCTTACCGAGCTCGTCCGTGGGCACGAGCTTGGAGGCTATCGATCGCATGGCGATGAAAGACGTGCCGTTCACGATTTCCACGATAGCGGCTGAAAACGACAATTGATCCACTTGTTAGATACACTGGTCGTCCTGAGACGGGGATGTACTGTGATATTTTATATATACGTAATTGTTACCCTGATGTTAGCCGTTTTAAAAGACTGACCTACGTAGACCATCCAGGCGGACGTGGCGAACGCGTAAACGAAACTTGCTAAAATTTTACTCGTGCAGCTCATGATACCACGATCGCGTCGTCTATCTTGAGAATGTACTGAAGATACCGACGGAGATCGCGGTACCCTGTGGGTCAGAAGGGGGAAAAAATGATTATTTTCTCATGTGCGGGGGTGAGCGATCGTACGAATAACGATTCTATGATAGAGAATCGATATAGGGAGGAGGACTCGCCGCGAATGCGTATCACTTAAAGTTATTTTTTATTTTGCATATATTCTCATTTGGTATTTGATTTGCATGCAAATAACGTTGGAAGTTACCTTGACATTTTAAAACATCTATTAAAATATTTATCCTTTCATGAGTACTAAATTACTTGGGCTATGAGTCCTTTTGCAACATGCTGTATGCAAAAGATTTAATTAAACCACCAATCCTAAATCATACTGCCTCTAAAAGTAACATAAAAATTAAAGATTATAAATAAAAAATACAAAGCACAATTAAGCAATATTTATTTTTATTAATTATTAATATATATATATCATAAAAATGTATAAATTTAAAATTGCACGAATAGATATTATCATATAAATTACTAAAAATTAACATCAATTGTATTATCTGACTTTTTTTTAAGTATTGTTAGCACGCACGAATTGGGAAGTAATTTGTTAAATTATCTATATTATTTATTTTTCATTTACTTCATATTCTTCTCACTAAACAGTGCTTATTAAAAAATAAAGGAAATAAGTGTTAATAAAATTTAAAATATTAAAAGATTTAGAAGAAATCGATACGCATTCAGCAACTCTCCCCTAATGGACGAGCGCTGTAAGATCCCGAGTGAAACCCGTTGGTCAAAGAGAAATGCGAAAGAGGCTGAATTACCTTTGCAAACTCGCGTGATCCACAAACGGAAAGCTTTTGCCAAATGGAAAGTCAAATGGGAATACCCGCGCGAATATTCGATTATAAGATAAACGTTGGAATATCATGTTCGTCAGGCAACAGATTCCGACAATGTTACCTTGTACGCAATATTTGCCTTTCCATTACAAAACATTCTTAATGTTGTTTAATCTATGCCGCCTGTCGACCGCTGTAACGAGCAATTGCATTTTCAAGGCAATTCTTCCTTACGATTCGCTATAGAATAAAAGTGCACGGTGATTCCGCTTGGCAACGATATTCGTTCTTACGTAAGATACGTCTCCCGTTTGCTTTCATCGACCCACGGACGCAAAAAGCCTTGATTAACCCGATGCATGTACAGGCATTCGTTACGGGAATAGAGCTAACGGATTTGCGCGAAACGGTAATCGGAGGGAGATTATTCGCACGCTGCTATTCGAGCGCTTCTACGCGCGGCGGAATTTCTGTTTCAAAATTATAGCGGACGAGATTGACGCGCCCGTTGCTTAATTGCTCGTCAATCGCAAGGATTAATTACGGGCGGAGGATTTTACGAGCGCTCGTATGAATTTTTCTATCAGGGTGCCTCTTTCACGCTGATGCTCGACGCTAGATCTCTTGATCGATCACGTGATCACATTTCAACGCCAGCGTCAACGAAGAGAAGTTTGAATTTTTTAGCATCAAACCCGGTGAAAACTATGTCAAGGGAGGTGACAATGGATTCTGAAAACGTTAATTGATATGCGACAATAAATAGAGGAGAAGGTGGTAATATGGCCACCCATTCATATTTTATTTTATTACTTCGTTAATAATCAATGTTTTGAGTTGAAATTTTACGATTATATTCATCAAAGTATTGTTCATTAGATTTTCGATTCAAAGTTATAAAATATTTATTATATTATATATTATTTATAAAAATGTAACGATACTGCATAATGGGCCGAAGAGAAATAGGGAGGGTAATATGGCCTTCACAAAAATAAATGTAAAAAAATTAGTTTTGTTTAAAAAGGTCACAGTATTTTGTTAGAAATATATATATTTATATTAAGTAAGTTGTTATATAGAAACAGGTGATTTTTATTCACATTTAATGAAAGTTAAATAAAAATAACCTTAAATCTAAAGAACCTTATTCATATAAGGATTTTAAAACAATTAACAGCCTTAAATTAAGCCTTTAATCGGTTTATCGAGGAATCTTGTCGATATGGAGATCTCGAAAAAGTGACCATATTACTAGCACACTTAGATGGCTATATTGACAACATCCTATATCATCGTTTAATTTTGTATAACTCTAAATATATACAGCCGAATAAAGAGTTAAATAATAAGAAAGTACTCAAGTGTACATACATTGGGGTGATAATGCTGTTAAGTTCAAAAGGAATGAGGAAGTATGTGCAATTAAATGTTAAATGTATCTTAAAAAATTTTTGAAATTCTTAAAAGTAAAAGTGCCTCATATTAGCATCATTATATAACAGTAGGCTACTAAACAAATAATATCATAAATAATTACTAGAATTCATTAGCTAATAACGGAGATAATATGGGTGGCCATATTATCCGCACTGGCCATCACCTTCTCCTCTATGATTATTACGTTTATTATTCATATATCATCTGAAAAACTGTTAAACGCTTGACCGCGAGCAACAATTGAAACATTATCCATTGTATGTATCTAACAAAAGAAAATACAATAAATCCTAATGCTATACTCAATCTGATGAACGATTAGCGACTGGAACGGCCATTTAACGCTTGAAATTCATCCAGCGTCAACTTGGATCACGTGATCTACTTTAACGCTCAAATTTTAGCGTCAAATGAAAAAGTATCCTTTTCTTTTCCCCTTTTCCTTCCTTCTTTCTTTCTGCCGCGCATTATCAACGCACGACGTTCTGAGATGATTGTCTTACCGATCAGATTAGTTACCATGCCAAACGTGGAGAACATGCTGAACGTCACTTCGTTCCAGTTGTATCGGTACCGCATGTAAAGATAGAGAACCGCCATTTCGCCTGCGAAAGAAACAGACTTGATAATAACCGCTCGCTCTCTCAGTTGCGTAACGCGCTGTCTCTGCCTCGCGATCGAGGCAGAGACGGGCAACGATGACGGATCAATCGACGTGTGCAATAGCAAAAAGTCTGACCCGACCCGCGACTAAATGATCCACCGATCCGCGAGCGAGAGCCAGCTCCGGCTACTAAGCTTTATATTATTTATTCATCGGACGTGTTACGTCGTCTGACATAATTTCTTTGGACTTTGACGCGTAAAGAATGCACATACATTCGTTGCGCACAATGGGTTCCCCTCGCGGAGTGAGCTCTGCTGGCACCTGGAAAAAATCCCCATTCCTAACGAAGCCCGCGCTATTGTGCCGCGCTGGTTATCGGAGATTTGCGGAATTTATCCACGTCAAGTCTCTTACGTTACGAACAAATGGCAAATCGTCAGCTTGACTCATTTCGTCCCCCCCCCCCTTCCCCGCGGAAGAGGGGATTTTTACGACTTCGATTTACGCCTTCGGTATCCCAGGTGCCTATTTGCGCTTTTAATTACTGCTAACCCAATTGGGAACCATGTGCCCGATCTGGACACGTGAATAACACGTCGATACCCACGGCTGACTTAGCGGCGGCATATCATATTTTACGAGGCCGTTATCGTATAGGTCTCATGCTGACATATAGCCACGGTGATATTTTGTAGATTCACCCAAGCGCGACGGTTTTCTGTTCAATTACAAACGATTTTCCCGATTACATCGGCTGCAATTAGACCGACAATTGCTTCCTGCAGTAATGCCAAGTTAACTACGAAGGTCAAAACGCGATGTTAGTGTTACGTAAAGCGATTCGCTTTGGCAACAGGAAAATAATAGAAGGGAAAACGCATTCGGCGGCGGCGGGGGGGAGGGGGAGTCGAGCTGTCAAAGTTATACGTCTAATGAGTGCCGTACTTAATAAAAAGCGCGCGCGTGCAATCCGCGGACAATGCGCCTTTTCTCCCCCACGGAATGCCCCCCCTCCCCCCGGTGCGGCACGCTGTTTACACAGGTTGACACGTAACGCGGAGATTCCGTAACTCATCCCGCGCATTAAAATTCGCGTCATTCCTGAGGCCGACGCGGCGCTTATCCCCGATACGCGTATACAGCGCGCGCGGGGACGCGCCGCCAGCGGGCTTGTAACGAAAATATATTACTGACATGGTCGCTGGGGGTACTTTCACCGCGTATCTCGGATCTCCGACGAGCAGCGGAGATCTGAAATTGCATCGCGGATTCGAATCGCATTGGCACGCGTTGCCGACGGGGATTGCGCGCACGGACGTAGGCGCGTAATTTTGTTAGGCGCGCGTCCGGTCCATATCGACGGTACGGTTTACGTTTCGCACGTCCGACGCTTAGTGGAGAGGAAAAAAGAAAAACACATACCTCGATATCAAATTATCATAAAGCACTCTACGGTCTAGCGCGAAAATAATGTCATTTGTCAATGTGACGTATGTAAATTTTTATTTTTTTACAGCCTTCTAATGCCGCGCGTACGTCAAAGCGTGCGAAAATCCCGTGGAATTTTCCTCGTTTCCATCCGGGTCCGGCGAGGTGTCGAATCGTAAACCGACGTTGCTCATCTCCGATAATAATAAATGTTAATTCCAGAAGGAAAAAAAAAAGAGAATCATCAAGAAACAATGAAGACGCGTAGATAATTGAGCAAATTCCCCGCGTGTGGGATATTTCTATTTTCATCGATTGAAAAAAATGACTTTGATCGCCAATTAATCGCAGCCTCTACCGGTGACGCTTATGCAGAATCTTGCGCACGCTCGTTAACGCTTCGGGCTACAAAGTTGAGCCGTCAGAATGAATTATCGCTCTCGCGGAGGGACGTCATCGAGCGGCGGCTGTGACGACGACAGTCGCGAAGGGGGAGAGAGGGGGGTTCGTGTGAGAAAAGTAACCGTCTCCGAGAAGACGCGTCTTGTCTTACACACAGGTATATCCGCGTTGCCGCATTCGAAATCAGGAAGACGTCCATTACGACGAAAATTGTTATAAGCGTGACGACTGCCCGCGTCACTTAGCAGCTGGGGTAATACGTGCTAATGCGTACCCAGACATTGTAACGACGGGGCTACCTATATAATTAAATTGTGACAAGGGCATCCGCGAAATGTGCTGGAATTGTGCGTCGTCGCGCTCTACGAGCGCGCTCCACGATTCGCATTAAAGTCGCGATAGCGCGCTGTAACAAATGCACGCTAATTGAAAAATTGAATGATTCGTGTGGTCGCGTGCTTGCACGCGGGCTACCAGCAGAAACTGGAGGCTTTATTGTTGCCGATACCGTCCGGCACTAAGGCCGGATAAGGTTGATGCTGTAAGAGCGCGGCTCTGTCCGTATCGATATCGTAAATTTTTATTTACGAGATCCCCGGCGCGCCGTGGCGCATACGCGTTTGTTAGAAAGGAAGAAATTAATGTGGAAATTTCGAGAGAAAAACTACGCGCGACGTTCGCGAAAAATTCCAGCGAAGATGACGGATGTAGCGAACGTTTGCCGCTTCGTTTGTTTCGATCTTTAAACCGTGACGTACAGCGGTCTGAGCGATTTTGTTAAAGTGTACTAAAAATTTTACATGGATGTGAAAATAATTTTGTTAACCGTCAAAATAATTATGTGGGACATTCAAATTGGATGCTGGAATGTCAAAGCTTCTTGTAATATTTTGTATCGTTGAAAAAATCGAGTCAAAATTATTTTTTCACACCTGCGTCTGGCTAAATTTTTAGATATTTTAACAAAATCGTCCTAGATATATTTTAATTTTTCAAATTTTTTTGTCGAAAATTACGCGCGATATCAAGAATTTCGAACGCCGAGGAAAAAAAAAACGTTCTAAAAAATTTTTTTAAACATTTCACAAATGTCACGCTTCTAATCTGGATCTTTATAGATGTTGCAAATCTGTAATTTTGGGGGAGGGGAAAATCGAACCGGATTCCGATTTAATCTCGAAGTTTTCAGCGCGGGACATTGACAGATATTTTATTGACGCTTTAAAAGCCGCGAATTATTCGAATACTCCGCGTAACGTTGATGTAGCGCTACACACTCGCGCTCGTATGTCTACGTTTTGCCCATAGTCTTCTCTCACTTTCCCCTCGCACACGATATGCATTCACACCGTCCGCCGTAAGTAATTACCGATGGGAATGCACACGATTACCGCAACGCGGGTAGCAAGATTAACGAGAATTACAGTGAATTTTTATCGTGCCACGGACGCACGTGAGAAATGATGGATGCACTTTATTTTCAACTGTTTTCCCCGCGGGTTTACCGATTTTTTATTTATTCAATTGTACACGAATTTATATGCATATTTGAGTTATTATACTACTTACGTGTCTGCGAACTACTTCTCGTTTGCATAATACGGGGAGAACGTATTAATCGCGATAATTTCCGGCTAAGATGGATTCAGCACAACTTACGTATGCACATGAATATGCATTGTAGACATATGTAATTTTAGTTTAGAATAAAGTTTCATATCAGTGGTGAGATTATTATGTTACATTATTATATCAATTTATTTACATAAATTATGGTTTATAAATTCAATTCTAATTTAATAGTATTAAAATTTAAACTAATTAGAAAAATAAATTATTAATAAAGAAATACATTTGTGAATTATATCAGCACCATTTTTGCAATACTGACAACATCTCGAATTATATAGTAAATGTTTCGTAGTAAAGTCCAACTGCTGTAATTTAAACTTCGAAGAAACTATTCCGAATTCAAGATATTAATTATTATTAGCGTTTCATTTATAATTTTATGGTGCGACGCTTATGTAAGCGCTTTTTAAAAATATATATTATATATTTAATATATCTTTTAATATATTTAGAGTATGTGTATCTCTCGTTATTTTTAAATGTTATATTTATTCCAATAAATATTTCTTACACTCGACATAATACAATTAATAAAATAGAAATATATTCTAAATTTTGACGTGAGTTACAGATTACCTAAAGAACATTATCTTACATAAGACGCAAAACGCAGAATGCAGGCCGCAAACGCGAACGCGACAACCAAACAAAACCATAAAAGTACTATTAACGCTTCCGATTGGCTGTCTCATTCGCATTTGCGTTCTGCGCCTTGTGTAGAATGGCCTTACAGTAAAATATCTAAGAACAAAAAATCATTAGGTAAAAAGTACAAAGTATTGTTATTAATGTTACTGTCGGAAATAAAACGCGCTGTAGAATCCTGCTTGGTATAAAAAGATATTTATTTAAAGTATCGCAAGTCATTCGGGCCGTTTACTCACCGTAAAGAGGTCCGATGACGACCATAATAATGACCATGAGCACGATGACCCTCTTCTGGCGATTGTGCGCCCCTTTCTTGAACGCCACGCGAAACGTCTCCTCTATATGTTTCAACGAGAAAAAGTCCAGCACAAAGGCGCACAACGAGGTCCGCTTACCCTCACTCGGTAGAGACTTTTTCCGCGAGCGTTCTATGATCACCCTCGGCGGCTCCTTGATAACCACTAGGCCGTACACAAAGCTTAGTATGTAACACACCATCGCGATGCTGAAAACACCATAGAAACCCAGCTTCGAGTACAATATCCCTGATAGGGCCATGCCGATCGGCACGCCCAAAGATACGAAGACGTTGGCCGCGCCGATCCTAAGAGTTCTCGATTCCACTGTCGTGATGTCCGCTATGTAGCTGAAGATACCCATGAACATGGTGAACCAGCCGCCGGTCAGCGCGGGCCACAGCGACTCGAGCACGACCACCTCCATGGGCAGCTCGTTGAACCAGTAGGTGCAGGCGATGAGGGTGACACTGCTGAAGAACTCGCCGATGATCGGCAGCAGCATGCAGGGCTTCCTCAGGCCGGTGCGATCGCTCCACGCGCCCATGAACAGGATCAGCATGGTCGGCAGGGCGCTCTGCAGCGGCGTCTTCCAGGTCTGCATACGCGCCACCATCTGCTGTACCGCGGTCTCCTCGGCCTCGTAGCCGGTCGTGTTCCTGGCGGACAGAGCTGAGCACACCTCGTCCGAGTAAGCCAGGTTCACCCGGCACGCCTTCTCGAGGATGAGATTCTGCGTGGCCAGCTGGGAGAGCACGCTGGGTATCACGTAGCACGCGACCATCGGCTCGACGGTGATGTTGCTGGTCAGGAAGGACCATTTCTGCCGGATGCTCATGGACTTCCAAGTGACGGCGCTGTCGGACTTGTCGGCCACGGCGATCGACTGTTTCTTCTCGCCGGGTGCGAGCCCGGCGGGCGTACCGATCGTCGTCGTGATCTCGGACATGATTTCACGCCAAGGAGGAAGAAAGGCAGGTCCAAATCTAATCTCCCTCTTAGAGGACTAGAGGAATTGTAGAGTTCTCTCTCAATTGTCCGACGGTGCACGATCGGTCCGAGATCGAAATGGAAAACCTGGACTCTCTCGGGCTCAGGCTGTTCGAGAGAAATCGCACGGTGGTCCCGCGACTCCCGGCTAATGCACCATCGTGCATTACGAGACGGCGGCGGCGTTATCTGTCTCCTTCCTTCGCCGGTCCACCACCGTTCAGCAGCAGGCAGCAGCAGCAGCGTGCCCAGTATACCCCGTACCACCTCTTCCCCGGGGCCGCGCTGTCACCGCTCGCTCGCCGTTCTTTCCTACGGTCTGCCTCCCGCAGCGCTTAGCGAGTGTTGATCTGCCTTCGTGTACATCCACCCAGGCACTAAGCACACGCGGCTGGCCCCCTCGCCGGGCAACGTCGTCGCCGGACGACGTTCGCGCCTAATCGCCGCTCCTCCGCGGTGCACGGCACACACGCGGGCCGCGGCTAATGCTCCACGAGAGCGAGTCGCTTCCGATTCCGCCCCGCGGTAGTTTTCGGGTCAAGGTCAGCCCCCTGCCGATGACGGTGCCCGAGGCCTCCGGAGGAGGGAGGGGGGGGAGGGACGGACGCTCCTATTCCTCCCCGGCGATCGTCCCGCTGGTCCCGCTCGTTCCCCTTTCCCGACCCGCGAAAAGCATGACGGTGATCACCTTGACACGCGAGTGTACCTTCCGCGATGGAGCATAACGTGCGGCAGCAGCCGCCCGGTGCGCCAAATCTCCACCTCCACCGTTTCCCCGCGCGGCACGGAATCCTAATCCGACATCCTCAACATTGACATGTTGATAAACGAACGACGCGTCATGATTATCGTGTTCATCTTCCTGCCCAGGGAGTACTTGTTCTTGCGTCGGCGGATCACGATCTTTTTCGGCTTCATGTACCTCACGTTTCGACGATACATCGTTTCTGTCGGGCGGTCCAGGTTACACCGGCGATCCAAATCGCCGCGCTGGCCGGCGGTCCCGAGGTCTCTACGAGCGTCCTCGCGCCCGGATGATGTCAACGAGCCTCTCGCGGGGGGGTGTCCACCTACTCACACGAGAAACCGTATACGACTAATCCGCGTTGCGTAAGCTGCCTCTTTCACCATCCGGGCGATCCATCCGGCGTGATCGATCACTTCGCAGCCTCCGGGCGTCCCTGACACGTTCCTCCCAGGTTGCGAAAGTTCCTCCCCTTAGATGACGATGGCTGTCGCCGGCCCGAATACGCTGTCCGTACGCGTTTTCCCTTCTATCAGGGGGCGAGTGGCGCAGAGCGGTAGTCGCGTGGAGATCATTTTCCTTGGAGGAACCTTGCGGCGCGCGCGCGCGTGACTTCAATGACCGACGAGAGAAATGCGAAAGCGATTTTTGCCTTCGGCCGAGGCGGAAACGGGGCGCGATGCCGGTCGACGACAACCGCGTCCGATGTCGGCGATGTCGTACGGACGGCAACTGAGCGTAAACAGGCAGCGTCGTCGACGAATTGCTGCCGCGCGCAGCTCGACGAGGCGCTGTTAAATGTGACAATTCGTTGATAAAGTAATCACTACTACGCACGGTCCCAGCGCGTTCTACAGTCGGAGCCTATTTTAAACAGGGCCGTCCAAGTGCGGCCATTATCTGCGACGGTGAATTCAAAGCTGTCCGCGCGACTCGGCAGCTCGAGCGACGTCGTCGCTATCGCGAGCAATTTTCCACCGGCTCCCTGGGACTACCGCGGATTTTCCCGATGTACACGTCGCTCGTCATCGTTCATTCGCGCGGTTTCGCTCGTTCGGACCGAGAGCCCGCTCCGGAGCCTCGTCCGTGTCCCGGATTCGACCGGGCCTTGACTCTGGTGGGGCCTTGTGTCACGCGTGTCGTGAAATCCTCCGAGTTTCGTGTGGCTCGGTACCCGCGAAATCGAAACGGACGATAATCCGCAAGGTCGCGTCCGAACGACGAAAGACATCTAGAGGCGGCCCTGGCTTAAGTCTGACGTATGATACCGTCAAGTGAGTAATGCTCGCAATTCCACAGCGATGCTTATAAAATATTCGATGCAGAGCTGTCACCGGCACCTCTCCTTCTCTCTCTCTCTCTCTCTATCTCTATCTCTATCTCTATCTCTCTCTCCCCCTCTCTGTTCCTCTCTCTGTCTTGATATCCGACCGACGAGGGTGCGTCTGTGGTGGTCATTACTCAAGAGCCATCCTCGTTGGTCATCATGGCGCGCGAGAGGTACGATTCTTTCGCGGTGAAACCAATTGGTTATTCCACTAGCGGAGAAGGTAGTATTACAGTCTCTCATTTACATTTTGTAGAATAATTTTTTTAGCAGTCAATACTTTAAATTTGGCAAATTTTGTGATTGCATTCGTCAATGTATTTTAATAAAGCTTAGGCTTAAATATAAATATTTATTACTTAGAATATTACTTACAAAAATGCATAATGAGTTGGATTCTATCACAGAAATAGATTTTAAAAATTAATTTTCTTTAAAACACAGTGTATTTTATTGTATATAAAATTATTAATTTGAAATTTATTTATTTGAAATTGAGAAAAAGTATAACCGAGTATATGCATATGCAAAAATAATGCTTTCTAAAATTAACTTTTAATTTAACTTAATTTTAAGTTTCATTTAATTTTTATATAACTTTTAAATTAAATTTTTGTTTATGTAAATATAACGTAATTAAATTTATTTTCTTAACTATTAATTTAATTTAAAAAATATATCAACTCTGATAATTGAGTACTGTAAATTTGCATCATATGTAATGTAAACTCTAGATTAGCGGTAGAATTATAATCAACTTATCAAATAGCTACTTTATAAATACTTTAAAATTGTTTACCTTAAAAAAGAGGCATATTAGGCTTGCTAAAACATGCCTAAAAAGATTACAATCTTTTAAATAAAATCTTATTCTATTATTTAACTTTGCATAACTCGAAATGTGTATAGTTGAATAAAATATTAAATAATAAAAGAAGTATTTAAATGTATATATATATATATATATATATATATATATATATATATATATATATTGGTGTGATAATAAACTCAAGTTTAAAAAACAGATGACAAAGTTTGTGTAGTTAAATTCTAAAATGTATCTTAAACAAAGTTTCAATAAAATGCTCAAAAGAATAAACGTGCCTCATGACAAATATTATACATTTGCATATTAGCGTCACTGCATAATGGCCGGCATTATTAAATAATTTCATAATTACTAGAATGCGTCACTTAACAACGGAGATATTACTATCATACTTCTACAAGAACTTATATAATACTTCTCTACAATTGGCATTGACGGTCAAGCCTACGAATATTTATAAATTGTTTACTGACAGCAATAATTGTGGCCAAAGATATTTTATTTCGTTGCATTCTCGCTTCGCTGAACCGCTATTCGAGGATCATGGATTTCTAGTTAGTAGCCATGGAGCCAGTTAGCGATTTCAATTCCGTGTTCGGCGCATAAAGCAACTTTCGATTTTTTTTCGTAGCTATCGAATTTAATAGACAGAAACGATTTCTCCGCGTCCTCATCGGAGCGACATAATCACTTTTAGGTCAAGACTGTATTAGTTATTTTCGCAGCTCGTTTGCCTTGCAGATGACTCTTATTACGTCGCTTATTGATAATATTTTAATTAAATTATTCTTCTTATCATAATATTATGTGTATTATTATATATTACATTATATTAATCTGTTAACAATGCAAAATACATAGTTAAAATACAAAACGGGACATTAAAATTATAATTAACAAGGACAATATAAAAAAATAAAATGATGATAATTTTTATTGATCAGTTTATCATCACGTGTTTTACTAGTTTTATAATATAATAATAAGTAACAATAGCGTAGCTACTGCTATTTTGGGGGAGAGAGGCTAAAGAGAGTGATGAGTGACTGAAGAAAAATGACTCTTTGTGTGTATTTAATTATGTAATAATTAACTTTATCAATTAACATAATAAATTATGCAAAAACGATGAGATAAATAAGGAATACGGATCGTTCTTCGTAATAATCCCCGGTATAAACTATATTTATTACTCGTCAGTAATAATTGAAAATATAATAAGAAAATAATTATTTGTTGCTATTTTGTCGTCGTTTTATTTATGAATTTTTACAAATATATTTAGAAAACCGAACAATTTTTTTTCGCAATAATTTTCTATTCAATTCTTTTTGTGATTACAATGCTCTTGTTTGGAGGTTGTTTTGCTTGTCTCAATTAACTCAGGTCGTGTATAAAATGCGTATTGCATGTTCAATCTTCGGACATCCGCAATCGAGTTAGTGTACGACGAGTACTTCGTAATCTTTGAACGACAGCTCCTCGCCGTCAAACGGAATGTACAGGCATCCGTGACTCGGTTGTATCTGAAAAAAAGTGTTTTATTTTACAAACTCCTTAGAACTAAATTATTATGTTTCTTGTCTAACAAGGTTGCGCACGATAAGAATGAGTTTTGTCTGCCAAATGCTAGGCGCAGATTGGCGGACACTTTGAATGGAAAAGCGTGCTTTGAATAATCAAAAACGTCGTTCCGCATTTTCGAAACGGTCATCGTTACTGCTGACCCCCGAAATTAAACAGGTACCGAAAAGACCGACCTTGCCAATCGTTTGAGATCCACTATGGAGGACACGGCCAACGTACAGAGGTTCTCCATCCCCGGTTTGACCGGCGATTATCGCATCCTCTGGTACTTCACCGTTGCTGCAGAACTCCCATGCAAATTCTCCCTGACATAAGACCTGGCAATATCACAATAACTGGTAAGACCTTGGTATTTTTAATTACTTACAATTATTATGGACCATTAATTCTGCCATTCGCTGTTATCGTTGTTACTTGAAGAAGATAATCAGATAGCAAAGTATCGTTATAACAATCTTGTGCGAATTATTGGTCAGAAATTATTGTCAATATCGAATCTAATATCTTCGTCGGTTCAATAGCTGTACTTCCTGCAAAAACTGATATCGCGAGATTATCTTGAATCTAATAAAACGACGACGACAATACAATTAATAAGTTGTGTACTTTGATTATGTACCCCTTTTACGATACGTTACGTAAGTTACGAAAATGATGTAATCGCTTCTATAACAGCTAAAGCGCTGTTATAGAATTAAGAGAAATTGTTCCCCAGACAAATCCAAATCGATTTATACAATTGTTATAATAATTAAGCAAATTTTTATCGATGATAAATGTAAAAAAGTCAGAACCGATTAACTTTACATAATTATAATGTTTGTGTAAAAATACGGCAAAGTATACTTTATGATATAATTTTTATGCCATTTTACAGAGAGTGTCAATCTCTGATGGAGCGGTAAAGCAATACAAAGCTTCGCACGATGCTCATGTCACGTTTCTCGTAACGTAAAGAAGAAAATCTGTTGATTTTGCACTTTCTTCGCACCTCGTAATTATCTTTGGGATGTTCCTCGCCGCCGTGACTAATATAAGCAACACCCTTGTCGGGAATCACTTTCGCCGGCACCATGTCGCCATCGTGAAAAGCTCTGCCGACGTAAATTGCACTTCCGTCACTGTCGCGGCCGCCGCTGACCGCGTTTTCTGGCAGCGATTGAGAGCCGACACGACTGACCCATCTGTAGGCTGTAACAATGATAAACTGTCAGCAAGACTATTATGTTGAGTAAATTAAAAAATTAGTGAATTCGAATTGATCCATCAAGTTTCAATTTCTTGCCTTTATTTCGGCGAATGAAAAACTCATATTACTTAATGTTTAATATTTGATTTATTATGATTTTGATATTTGATTTGACATAAAATAAAAATATACAAATTTTTCACGTTAATCTTTCTTTTTAAATTTAAAAGCATTCTTTTGTACTGACAATTGTTACAAAAATAATTTTTGGTAAAATTGCTTGTTTTTTTTAACTATAAAAGTACATAGTAAAAATAGTAGACATTATATTCTATAAAATTGATGTATTTTTTATAAAATATCACTTCAAAAAGTTATTAAAATTAATTATTTGTTTTAATAATTGGTATTAATCTATAGATCTTCGTTGATTTTGATAATGCCATATTTAATTCCACTAAATAATACAAATCTTATTTTGTACAATCTCAAAAGACATCTGTATAAATCTATATATAACGATTACGCGTGTTACGTAACATTAATGCGCACCGACACACATTTCTTGTAATCAATATGATAACACTTTTCCAGACAATTCTTCTAATCGATGATTTCACATATCGCACGTACTATCTTTACGATCATATAATTTACATATTTTTAAAACAAAATAATTATATTTAATGCTTAATTAGATTTCTGGTAAAATATGATTTATCTTTAGTTATTCCCACAATTTTATTTGTGTAATTATTGTAGCAATAACATAAGTATTTAATGTATAATATATGCAATTCAATGCATGATATATTACGTGTAATATATCATGCAAATATTACATGTAAGTGTATACGTGTTGACGCAATTAATGTGTCATAGAATTATATAATCTAAAATATATAAATGTAAAAAGTTCTAAAAATTATTTAAAGTTTTTTTGTTACATTTCTAAATTTAACTAAATTGATTAAACTTTTTTTATAATTATTATAATTCAATTTCATAAAATTAAGTTTCTGAAATAGAAATTAAATTTTACTCTCTTTAATTAGGTTTAAATTAGCTCTAATAAAACTGTAATTTTAGTT
Source organism: Monomorium pharaonis (assembly GCF_013373865.1). Lineage (NCBI taxonomy): Eukaryota > Metazoa > Arthropoda > Insecta > Hymenoptera > Formicidae > Monomorium > Monomorium pharaonis. The sequence goes on along the minus strand of NW_023415866.1, from coordinate 39,876 downwards.
TTATACTTCTTTAGATTTATTTTTAACAGGGAAAAAATTAGAAAAAAGAAAACGATATTCGATAATATCCATAATAAAGTAAATGTCGAAGAGAAAAGAGAAGTTTATGAGAGAACAGAGAATTAAAACAGAGAATTAATGTAATTATGGAAAAGCCGATATCCTTTTCATTTCTATTTTAATGTACTATATATATTAATAAATATACTTTTTGCTCACCTGGCATAGTGGAAATCGATTCGGCACGACTGAGGCCTCAATACGAGATGGTGCCCACCGTATCTGTAGGCTGAGTTAAAAGCTGACGTAATCTTATCGCTCGCGTAATCTTATTTGCCGAAATGTTTCACTATCTTTTTTCTTTACTCTTCATATATGATATTAAACTTACCTAGAATGTGATATGATATACTCCCACGCCTTTCCTATCCAATGACAGATTAGTATCAGATATTGATTAGTACGATTATTAGTCGCCATCAGTTTGATTCAAATTCTACTTAAATATTTTACTTTATACGTGTGCAAATTGCAATATTCTTCAGCGATTTTTTTGTTTATCTTTATTTTTGTTCATACAGCACCAAAAGATTATAAAAACTTTGCAGAAACCTTACACTGAAATATTGTAATATTGCATGGACGTTGCGAAATGTTTCTGCAATGTTACTGCAAGCTTGCGGCAACGCTGAAGTGTCCGCCCTGAGAAATATTACAATGTAAGACTACTGCAATGTTACATGCAATGTATTTGATACATTGAGGGTCGGTTGTTCCAACTTCTTGGTAAACTTACCTATCAGGTAAATATATTTTGTCTTTATTTATTTAAGAAAAGAAATGAAGATAGATACATGCTTACCTGGTAGATAAGTTTACCAAGAAGTTGGAACAACCGCCCCTGAAACGCGTTGCTAAAAATATGCATAACGCTTCAAATTTAGTAGATAAACCTTGAGAATATATAAAGACAAGAGAGATAAAAAGAAATTCGTTGCAATTTGTGTAACTTTATAATCTTTTTGCATTCAAAATTTGGATAAAAAATTGTGAATTTACGCAATTGCAATGAATTTTTTTCTTATTTCTCTTGAATATTTTTATATATTCTCAAAGTGTATCTATTAAAATCTAAAATATATTAGAAGTATAGAAAATTAGAAAATTATTATTACATTTTATATAAGAATAAAAACTTACATAATATTCTATTATCTAAGTAGCATTATTTTTAAATAGCATTATTTTAGTTATTGTTAAAAGCAATAATATTAATAAATACATATATATGAATTTCTTAGCATTACATTTATAGTTGTTTAATTGCACTTTTTGACATTTATAATAGAACAATAAATTGAACAATTTTTCAAATAAAAAAATAAAATTATCATATATAATTATAGTCTTTGGTATAAATATTGCACACAAATCAAATATTTAAATCTCACAAAACTATTAAAAAATGTCACAAATGTCTTCTTACTCGAAGTTGAACGTATATTATTGGAACACTTGATGCATATTTTTTAATATGTTATATTTTCGGAATTTTATAATATTTCTGCAATATTACTGGAACATTTCGGCGTAATATTGATATTGCATGTTTCTGAAACGTCTCTGCAATATTACATTGCAACTCGTAATATCCCTAGTAGCAAAATACATTGGCAGCATATTGACTAATATTGATTAAATATTGATTATATTGGGAATGTATTGGCCAATATTTTCCCAATGTTTTCCAATGTAACGCCAATATTGGTTATAAAATATTGGCTCCAAATTAAAATGCAATTAATGTCCAAGATAAAAAATCGATTGGTTCAATATTGGCCTAATGCTGAATCAATATTGAACCAATCTTTCTGCTTAGACAAATTGGCTAAATAAGATGAAGGGTCCACTTTACAATATTGGACCAATATTTGGAATATTGTCTTTATACTACTTTCCAATATTGCGCCAATGTTTTTTGTTACTAGGGATTGTAACGTTACAGCAATGTTGCTGAAAGTTTCTGTGCTGTATGGATGATAAGACACGTGCTATGTGTTTATCGAATGTCAAACGTGTCGCTGTCAATTTATTAATAATTCGGATTTTATCGTGGAATATCTTTGTTCATAGAACATATGTTTAGAAAAATAAACTTTAATTTGTAATAAGTATAATTAAAATCCAAATTACCCAAACAAATAATATTTTTTATAAATATTTTCATAAAAATTATTTTCAAATTGGTTTGCTCAATTGGAAAGTGAATTTTTAATATATAGAATTCGTTCTGATGATGTTAAATATAATTCGGTTATACGTCACCTTGATGAACAAGCTTTAGTAGCTGTTGCTGAGATCGTTGAAAATCCTCCAGAGCGAGATAAATATCTTTATTTAAAAAATGTACTTATAAATCGATTTTCTGATTCTGAGGAGAAAAGGTTACGTCAATTATTAGCTGGAATTGAATTAAATGATAAAAAGCCGACGGAATTGCTTCGAGAACTTAAACAATTAGCTGGAAATGCTATTTCTGAGAATATTCTCCATTCGATCTGGCTTCAAAGATTACCTCTTAGAGTTCAAGCTACTTTAGCTGTTGTTGATGAAGCTCCTTTAATCAAGCTTGCTGAATTAGCTGATAAAATTTTGGAGAGAGATTCGGGCTTACAAATTGCCGCTGTAACTTCTACACCTGAATCTGGTTCCTCTAGTTTAGCTGATTTGGAGCGTAGAATTTCCGCTTTAGAAGTTAAACGCTATAGAAGCAGATCGAGATCTAGATTTAATTATAACAAGAGATTTAGATCAAATTCTCGGAATAAGTATTTCAAGAATGATAAATCTGATAAATCTGATAAATCTGATAAATCTGATAAAGTGCCTACTTGTTTTTATCATAAGAAATTTGGTGATAAAGCTCAAAAATGTACAATACCTTGTGCTATGTCTAAAGCTTTTACTGCAAATCCGGAAAACTGATTTTGCCGTTGAGTCATGAGGCAGATTGTGACGGTTTACCTTGTAGTCGCCTCATTGTTACTGATAAAACTTCATTACTCAATTTTCTTGTCGATACCGGAGCTGACATTTCATTGATTCCTAAAAGATTAGCTCAGTTTTCTCAATCTTCTTCATCTTTTAAACTGTTTGCTGCTAATGGATCCAGGATTAATACCTATGGAGTTAAAACCTTAGTTTTAAATCTTGGACTGCGCAGAAATTTTAAATGGAAATTTTGTGTCGCGGATATTCAACGTCCTATTTTAGGAGCTGACTTTTTGAGTCATTACGGGATTTTAATCGACATCAAGAATAAAAAACTTTTAGACAGTGTTACTGGATTGTCATTTAAAGGGAAACTGTCTAATGTTAATCACTTGTCGATTTGCACTACTTCTCCTGACTCACCTTACCATAAAATCCTTGCAAGATTTCCTGAATTAACGCATTTTGCACCTTTGACTTCCAACAAGTTACATCAAGTTGAACATCATATTGTTACAAGAGGACCTCCTATTTCTGTTACTCCACGAAGACTTTCTCCTGAGAAGCTTAAATTTGCTCGTGAAGAATTTAACCTTATGATTGAGCAAGGTATTTGTAGGCCTTCTAGTAGCTGTTGGTCTTCTCCACTGCACATGGTCCCTAAAAATGATAATTCCTGGAGACTTTGTGGAGATTATCGTGCTCTTAATGCTATTACTGTTCCTGACCGTTACCCTCTCCCACATATTCAAGATTTAACAATGGGATTACATGGTAAGAATATATTTTCTAAAATTGACTTGGTCAAGGCTTATTATCAAGTTCCTGTTGCTGCTGAAGATATACCTAAGACGGCTGTAACCACTCCTTTCGGTCTTTTTGAATTTCTTGTCATGCCTTTCGGACTATGTAATGCTGCTCAGACTTTTCAACGTCTTATGAATATTATTCTTGCTGGCTTAGACTTCTGTTTTTGCTATTTAGATGACATTTTAATAGCCTCTAATAATGTTGAAGAACACTTTGAACATCTTGAAATTCTTTTCTCTCGTCTTAAACAGTTTGGTATGACTATTAATTTATCAAAAAGTCTTTTTGGCCAGTCTGAAATTTCCTTTCTTGGCTTTTTAATTTCTAATCAAGGAATCAAGCCTACAACAGAGAAAATTAAAGCTATTATTGATTTTAAAAAGCCTAAAACATTTCTAGACTTACGAAGATTTTTAGGAGTCATTAATTTCTATCGCCGGTGTTTAAAAGATGCTGCTAAACATCAAGCTATTTTGACAGATTATTTAAAGGACAGTAAGAAGCGTGATAGAAGACTAATTATTTGGACACCTGAAGCGGAGGAAGCTTTTCGTTTTTGTAAAGAAGAACTTACCAAGATTACTACTTTGACTCATCCTGTTCCTGCAGTTCCTCTTATTCTTTCTTGTGATGCTTCTGATTTTGCTATTGGAGCGGCCTTGGAACAAATTATTGATGGGATTTCCAAACCGATTGCCTTTTTCTCTAAAAAATTAAATGATACTCAATGTAATTATAGCACTTATGATAGAGAGCTTCTTAGTATTTATTCTGCTATTAAACATTTCAGATATCTTCTTGAAGGACGTGAATTTATTATTCAAACAGATCATAAACCTTTAATATTTGCCTTTCATCAGAAGATGGATAAAGCTTCTCCTCGGCAAATTCGTCAACTGGATTTTATTGCACAATTTTCCACTGACATCAGACATATTTCTGGAAGAGATAATATTGTTGCTGATTTATTTTCAAGAATTAATGCTATTTCTTTGCCTGTCATTGTTTCTCTTGAAGATCTTGCTAACTGTCAAAAGGAAGATGAAGAACTTAAATCTCTTTTTAACAATTCTTCTCTTAAGCTACAAAAATTAATTCTTACTGGTTCAATTTCACCTATATTTTGTGATTGTTCCACTGAGAATATTCGTCCTTATGTTCCTTTACGTTTACGAAGAAGAATTTTTGATATTGTTCACGGTTTGGCTCATCCTAGTGGTAGAGCGACTTTAAAACAAATTCAACAAAAATTTGTTTGGCCTTCAATTAAAAAAGACATTAAAGAATGGTCAAGATCTTGTCTTTCTTGTCAGCGTTCCAAGATTTCAAGACATAACAAAAATTTACCTGTCAAGATTTCTGTTCCAGATCAACGTTTTCAACATATACATCTTGATTTAATTGGACCTCTTCCTGTCTGTCAAGGTTTTCGGTATTGTCTTACTATGATTGATCGGTTCTCCACTGTGGCAGCCCTTGCGATTTATTCCCCATTTTTAGTTATTTTCTAGTTTCTTTATTTATTTGTTATCAAACTAATTTCAAGCAATTTATGTTTCTTAGATACTAAAAAAAAGGAATGTTGTTTATTAAAAAAAAGAAATTATTTATTCTTTTGTAAGCTTGATATTAGTAAACACGTATAACTTTACAAAGTCTATTTATTTCATAAGTATAAGATAAATTAGGGAAATCATTCCCATAACTGGTGACCCCGACGTGATAGAAAAGACAAGCCTGTCAAAGAATCGTGTTTACGTTTTGGCTCTCCTGACGATTGTCGTGCACGAAATTTGAAATCTTTCTTCGAGATGCCTGTTGAACGTTCTCCTGTGTCTTCTCCTGGGACATCGACTGAACAACCTCAAGAACATCTGCTTCTGGAAACGAAGGATCAACATGATGTTAACCGGACTCTCTTTTCTGATCAACATTCATCAGCTATACGAGGTGACACCCAAGAAATTCACTCGAATGAATTCCGTCTTTTGAAATTGCCATCTTTTTGGCATAAACAACCGAAACTTTGGTTTGCTCAATTGGAAAGTGAATTTTTAATATATAGAATTCGTTCTGATGATGTTAAATATAATTCGGTTATACGTCACCTTGATGAACAAGCTTTAGTAGCTGTTGCTGAGATCGTTGAAAATCCTCCAGAGCGAGATAAATATCTTTATTTAAAAAATGTACTTATAAATCGATTTTCTGATTCTGAGGAGAAAAGGTTACGTCAATTATTAGCTGGAATTGAATTAAATGATAAAAAGCCGACGGAATTGCTTCGAGAACTTAAACAATTAGCTGGAAATGCTATTTCTGAGAATATTCTCCATTCGATCTGGCTTCAAAGATTACCTCTTAGAGTTCAAGCTACTTTAGCTGTTGTTGATGAAGCTCCTTTAATCAAGCTTGCTGAATTAGCTGATAAAATTTTGGAGAGAGATTCGGGCTTACAAATTGCCGCTGTAACTTCTACACCTGAATCTGGTTCCTCTAGTTTAGCTGATTTGGAGCGTAGAATTTCCGCTTTAGAAGTTAAACGCTATAGAAGCAGATCGAGATCTAGATTTAATTATAACAAGAGATTTAGATCAAATTCTCGGAATAAGTATTTCAAGAATGATAAATCTGATAAATCTGATAAATCTGATAAATCTGATAAAGTGCCTACTTGTTTTTATCATAAGAAATTTGGTGATAAAGCTCAAAAATGTACAATACCTTGTGCTATGTCTAAAGCTTTTACTGCAAATCCGGAAAACTGATTTTGCCGTTGAGTCATGAGGCAGATTGTGACGGTTTACCTTGTAGTCGCCTCATTGTTACTGATAAAACTTCATTACTCAATTTTCTTGTCGATACCGGAGCTGACATTTCATTGATTCCTAAAAGATTAGCTCAGTTTTCTCAATCTTCTTCATCTTTTAAACTGTTTGCTGCTAATGGATCCAGGATTAATACCTATGGAGTTAAAACCTTAGTTTTAAATCTTGGACTGCGCAGAAATTTTAAATGGAAATTTTGTGTCGCGGATATTCAACGTCCTATTTTAGGAGCTGACTTTTTGAGTCATTACGGGATTTTAATCGACATCAAGAATAAAAAACTTTTAGACAGTGTTACTGGATTGTCATTTAAAGGGAAACTGTCTAATGTTAATCACTTGTCGATTTGCACTACTTCTCCTGACTCACCTTACCATAAAATCCTTGCAAGATTTCCTGAATTAACGCATTTTGCACCTTTGACTTCCAACAAGTTACATCAAGTTGAACATCATATTGTTACAAGAGGACCTCCTATTTCTGTTACTCCACGAAGACTTTCTCCTGAGAAGCTTAAATTTGCTCGTGAAGAATTTAACCTTATGATTGAGCAAGGTATTTGTAGGCCTTCTAGTAGCTGTTGGTCTTCTCCACTGCACATGGTCCCTAAAAATGATAATTCCTGGAGACTTTGTGGAGATTATCGTGCTCTTAATGCTATTACTGTTCCTGACCGTTACCCTCTCCCACATATTCAAGATTTAACAATGGGATTACATGGTAAGAATATATTTTCTAAAATTGACTTGGTCAAGGCTTATTATCAAGTTCCTGTTGCTGCTGAAGATATACCTAAGACGGCTGTAACCACTCCTTTCGGTCTTTTTGAATTTCTTGTCATGCCTTTCGGACTATGTAATGCTGCTCAGACTTTTCAACGTCTTATGAATATTATTCTTGCTGGCTTAGACTTCTGTTTTTGCTATTTAGATGACATTTTAATAGCCTCTAATAATGTTGAAGAACACTTTGAACATCTTGAAATTCTTTTCTCTCGTCTTAAACAGTTTGGTATGACTATTAATTTATCAAAAAGTCTTTTTGGCCAGTCTGAAATTTCCTTTCTTGGCTTTTTAATTTCTAATCAAGGAATCAAGCCTACAACAGAGAAAATTAAAGCTATTATTGATTTTAAAAAGCCTAAAACATTTCTAGACTTACGAAGATTTTTAGGAGTCATTAATTTCTATCGCCGGTGTTTAAAAGATGCTGCTAAACATCAAGCTATTTTGACAGATTATTTAAAGGACAGTAAGAAGCGTGATAGAAGACTAATTATTTGGACACCTGAAGCGGAGGAAGCTTTTCGTTTTTGTAAAGAAGAACTTACCAAGATTACTACTTTGACTCATCCTGTTCCTGCAGTTCCTCTTATTCTTTCTTGTGATGCTTCTGATTTTGCTATTGGAGCGGCCTTGGAACAAATTATTGATGGGATTTCCAAACCGATTGCCTTTTTCTCTAAAAAATTAAATGATACTCAATGTAATTATAGCACTTATGATAGAGAGCTTCTTAGTATTTATTCTGCTATTAAACATTTCAGATATCTTCTTGAAGGACGTGAATTTATTATTCAAACAGATCATAAACCTTTAATATTTGCCTTTCATCAGAAGATGGATAAAGCTTCTCCTCGGCAAATTCGTCAACTGGATTTTATTGCACAATTTTCCACTGACATCAGACATATTTCTGGAAGAGATAATATTGTTGCTGATTTATTTTCAAGAATTAATGCTATTTCTTTGCCTGTCATTGTTTCTCTTGAAGATCTTGCTAACTGTCAAAAGGAAGATGAAGAACTTAAATCTCTTTTTAACAATTCTTCTCTTAAGCTACAAAAATTAATTCTTACTGGTTCAATTTCACCTATATTTTGTGATTGTTCCACTGAGAATATTCGTCCTTATGTTCCTTTACGTTTACGAAGAAGAATTTTTGATATTGTTCACGGTTTGGCTCATCCTAGTGGTAGAGCGACTTTAAAACAAATTCAACAAAAATTTGTTTGGCCTTCAATTAAAAAAGACATTAAAGAATGGTCAAGATCTTGTCTTTCTTGTCAGCGTTCCAAGATTTCAAGACATAACAAAAATTTACCTGTCAAGATTTCTGTTCCAGATCAACGTTTTCAACATATACATCTTGATTTAATTGGACCTCTTCCTGTCTGTCAAGGTTTTCGGTATTGTCTTACTATGATTGATCGGTTCTCCAGATGGCCTGAAGCTGTTCCTTTATCTGAAGTCACTGCTGATATTGTTTCTACGGCCTTTTATTCACACTGGGTTGCAAGATACGGTGCTCCATTTACAGTCACTACGGACCAAGGTCCTCAATTTGAAGCTGCTTTATTTAAAGCTCTTACTAATCTTATTGGCTGTGAGCGTGTCAGAACTTCTGCTTATCATCCTGCTTCTAATGGAATTCTGGAAAGATGGCATCGTACCTTGAAGAGTGCTATCATGTGTCATGCTAAGAATAATTGGATTGAAGTTTTACCCTCCGTTTTACTTGGACTTCGGACTTGTTTTAAAGAAGATTTACAAGCTTCTCCTGCTGAAATGCTTTATGGATCTACTCTTCGTTTACCTGGAGAATTTTTCATTGATGAAGATTTGCCTGCGGATCCTGAAATTTTTATTGAAAAACATAGAGAACATATGAGATTGATTAAATCCAGACCTACTGCTCATCATTGTAAAACTACTCCTTTTCATCATCCTGCTTTGTCTGATTGTTCTCATGTTTGGCTCAGAGAAGATTGTTTAAAGAAATCACTTCAACCACCTTATTATGGCCCTTTTCGTGTTGTTAAACGTGTTAATGAATACCTTTTTACTATTGATATTGCAGGTAAAATTGTTAACGTCTCCACGGAACGTCTCAAACCAGCCTTTTTACCCAAGGAAATTCCTCTGGATCATCTTGCTGTTTCTTTTCCTGCCACTTCATCCATTCCTTCAGTTTTGCCTTCTCGACCTTTAAGAACATACTGTGGTCCCAAGAAGAAAGTTCGTTTCGCAACGTAGAACGTCGCTGGGGAGGGAGTACTGTGGCAGCCCTTGCGATTTATTCCCCATTTTTAGTTATTTTCTAGTTTCTTTATTTATTTGTTATCAAACTAATTTCAAGCAATTTATGTTTCTTAGATACTAAAAAAAAGGAATGTTGTTTATTAAAAAAAAGAAATTATTTATTCTTTTGTAAGCTTGATATTAGTAAACACGTATAACTTTACAAAGTCTATTTATTTCATAAGTATAAGATAAATTAGGGAAATCATTCCCATAACTGGTGACCCCGACGTGATAGAAAAGACAAGCCTGTCAAAGAATCGTGTTTACGTTTTGGCTCTCCTGACGATTGTCGTGCACGAAATTTGAAATCTTTCTTCGAGATGCCTGTTGAACGTTCTCCTGTGTCTTCTCCTGGGACATCGACTGAACAACCTCAAGAACATCTGCTTCTGGAAACGAAGGATCAACATGATGTTAACCGGACTCTCTTTTCTGATCAACATTCATCAGCTATACGAGGTGACACCCAAGAAATTCACTCGAATGAATTCCGTCTTTTGAAATTGCCATCTTTTTGGCATAAACAACCGAAACTTTGGTTTGCTCAATTGGAAAGTGAATTTTTAATATATAGAATTCGTTCTGATGATGTTAAATATAATTCGGTTATACGTCACCTTGATGAACAAGCTTTAGTAGCTGTTGCTGAGATCGTTGAAAATCCTCCAGAGCGAGATAAATATCTTTATTTAAAAAATGTACTTATAAATCGATTTTCTGATTCTGAGGAGAAAAGGTTACGTCAATTATTAGCTGGAATTGAATTAAATGATAAAAAGCCGACGGAATTGCTTCGAGAACTTAAACAATTAGCTGGAAATGCTATTTCTGAGAATATTCTCCATTCGATCTGGCTTCAAAGATTACCTCTTAGAGTTCAAGCTACTTTAGCTGTTGTTGATGAAGCTCCTTTAATCAAGCTTGCTGAATTAGCTGATAAAATTTTGGAGAGAGATTCGGGCTTACAAATTGCCGCTGTAACTTCTACACCTGAATCTGGTTCCTCTAGTTTAGCTGATTTGGAGCGTAGAATTTCCGCTTTAGAAGTTAAACGCTATAGAAGCAGATCGAGATCTAGATTTAATTATAACAAGAGATTTAGATCAAATTCTCGGAATAAGTATTTCAAGAATGATAAATCTGATAAATCTGATAAATCTGATAAATCTGATAAAGTGCCTACTTGTTTTTATCATAAGAAATTTGGTGATAAAGCTCAAAAATGTACAATACCTTGTGCTATGTCTAAAGCTTTTACTGCAAATCCGGAAAACTGATTTTGCCGTTGAGTCATGAGGCAGATTGTGACGGTTTACCTTGTAGTCGCCTCATTGTTACTGATAAAACTTCATTACTCAATTTTCTTGTCGATACCGGAGCTGACATTTCATTGATTCCTAAAAGATTAGCTCAGTTTTCTCAATCTTCTTCATCTTTTAAACTGTTTGCTGCTAATGGATCCAGGATTAATACCTATGGAGTTAAAACCTTAGTTTTAAATCTTGGACTGCGCAGAAATTTTAAATGGAAATTTTGTGTCGCGGATATTCAACGTCCTATTTTAGGAGCTGACTTTTTGAGTCATTACGGGATTTTAATCGACATCAAGAATAAAAAACTTTTAGACAGTGTTACTGGATTGTCATTTAAAGGGAAACTGTCTAATGTTAATCACTTGTCGATTTGCACTACTTCTCCTGACTCACCTTACCATAAAATCCTTGCAAGATTTCCTGAATTAACGCATTTTGCACCTTTGACTTCCAACAAGTTACATCAAGTTGAACATCATATTGTTACAAGAGGACCTCCTATTTCTGTTACTCCACGAAGACTTTCTCCTGAGAAGCTTAAATTTGCTCGTGAAGAATTTAACCTTATGATTGAGCAAGGTATTTGTAGGCCTTCTAGTAGCTGTTGGTCTTCTCCACTGCACATGGTCCCTAAAAATGATAATTCCTGGAGACTTTGTGGAGATTATCGTGCTCTTAATGCTATTACTGTTCCTGACCGTTACCCTCTCCCACATATTCAAGATTTAACAATGGGATTACATGGTAAGAATATATTTTCTAAAATTGACTTGGTCAAGGCTTATTATCAAGTTCCTGTTGCTGCTGAAGATATACCTAAGACGGCTGTAACCACTCCTTTCGGTCTTTTTGAATTTCTTGTCATGCCTTTCGGACTATGTAATGCTGCTCAGACTTTTCAACGTCTTATGAATATTATTCTTGCTGGCTTAGACTTCTGTTTTTGCTATTTAGATGACATTTTAATAGCCTCTAATAATGTTGAAGAACACTTTGAACATCTTGAAATTCTTTTCTCTCGTCTTAAACAGTTTGGTATGACTATTAATTTATCAAAAAGTCTTTTTGGCCAGTCTGAAATTTCCTTTCTTGGCTTTTTAAGGGAGTACTGTGGCAGCCCTTGCGATTTATTCCCCATTTTTAGTTATTTTCTAGTTTCTTTATTTATTTGTTATCAAACTAATTTCAAGCAATTTATGTTTCTTAGATACTAAAAAAAGGAATGTTGTTTATTAAAAAAAGAAATTATTTATTCTTTTGTAAGCTTGATATTAGTAAACACGTATAACTTTACAAAGTCTATTTATTTCATAAGTATAAGATAAATTAGGGAAATCATTCCCATAACTGGTGACCCCGACGTGATAGAAAAGACAAGCCTGTCAAAGAATCGTGTTTACGTTTTGGCTCTCCTGACGATTGTCGTGCACGAAATTTGAAAAACATAGAGAACATATGAGATTGATTAAATCCAGACCTACTGCTCATCATTGTAAAACTACTCCTTTTCATCATCCTGCTTTGTCTGATTGTTCTCATGTTTGGCTCAGAGAAGATTGTTTAAAGAAATCACTTCAACCACCTTATTCTGGCCCTTTTCGTGTTGTTAAACGTGTTAATGAATACCTTTTTACTATTGATATTGCAGGTAAAATTGTTAACGTCTCCACGGAACGTCTCAAACCAGCCTTTTTACCCAAGGAAATTCCTCTGGATCATCTTGCTGTTTCTTTTCCTGCCACTTCATCCATTCCTTCAGTTTTGCCTTCTCGACCTTTAAGAACATACTGTGGTCCCAAGAAGAAAGTTCGTTTCGCAACGTAGAACGTCGCTGGGGAGGGAGTACTGTGGCAGCCCTTGCGATTTATTCCCCATTTTTAGTTATTTTCTAGTTTCTTTATTTATTTGTTATCAAACTAATTTCAAGCAATTTATGTTTCTTAGATACTAAAAAAAAGGAATGTTGTTTATTAAAAAAAAGAAATTATTTATTCTTTTGTAAGCTTGATATTAGTAAACACGTATAACTTTACAAAGTCTATTTATTTCATAAGTATAAGATAAATTAGGGAAATCATTCCCATAACCTTTTTTTAATAAACAACATTCCTTTTTTTAGTATCTAAGAAACATAAATTGCTTGAAATTAGTTTGATAACAAATAAATAAAGAAACTAGAAAATAACTAAAAATGGGGAATAAATCGCAAGGGCTGCCACAGTACTCCCTCCCCAGCGACGTTCTACGTTGCGAAACGAACTTTCTTCTTGGGACCACAGTATGTTCTTAAAGGTCGAGAAGGCAAAACTGAAGGAATGGATGAAGTGGCAGGAAAAGAAACAGCAAGATGATCCAGAGGAATTTCCTTGGGTAAAAAGGCTGGTTTGAGACGTTCCGTGGAGACGTTAACAATTTTACCTGCAATATCAATAGTAAAAAGGTATTCATTAACACGTTTAACAACACGAAAAGGGCCAGAATAAGGTGGTTGAAGTGATTTCTTTAAACAATCTTCTCTGAGCCAAACATGAGAACAATCAGACAAAGCAGGATGATGAAAAGGAGTAGTTTTACAATGATGAGCAGTAGGTCTGGATTTAATCAATCTCATATGTTCTCTATGTTTTTCAAATTTCGTGCACGACAATCGTCAGGAGAGCCAAAACGTAAACACGATTCTTTGACAGGCTTGTCTTTTCTATCACGTCGGGGTCACCAGTTATGGGAATGATTTCCCTAATTTATCTTATACTTATGAAATAAATAGACTTTGTAAAGTTATACGTGTTTACTAATATCAAGCTTACAAAAGAATAAATAATTTCTTTTTTTAATAAACAACATTCCTTTTTTTAGTATCTAAGAAACATAAATTGCTTGAAATTAGTTTGATAACAAATAAATAAAGAAACTAGAAAATAACTAAAAATGGGGAATAAATCGCAAGGGCTGCCACAGTACTCCCTTAAAAAGCCAAGAAAGGAAATTTCAGACTGGCCAAAAAGACTTTTTGATAAATTAATAGTCATACCAAACTGTTTAAGACGAGAGAAAAGAATTTCAAGATGTTCAAAGTGTTCTTCAACATTATTAGAGGCTATTAAAATGTCATCTAAATAGCAAAAACAGAAGTCTAAGCCAGCAAGAATAATATTCATAAGACGTTGAAAAGTCTGAGCAGCATTACATAGTCCGAAAGGCATGACAAGAAATTCAAAAAGACCGAAAGGAGTGGTTACAGCCGTCTTAGGTATATCTTCAGCAGCAACAGGAACTTGATAATAAGCCTTGACCAAGTCAATTTTAGAAAATATATTCTTACCATGTAATCCCATTGTTAAATCTTGAATATGTGGGAGAGGGTAACGGTCAGGAACAGTAATAGCATTAAGAGCACGATAATCTCCACAAAGTCTCCAGGAATTATCATTTTTAGGGACCATGTGCAGTGGAGAAGACCAACAGCTACTAGAAGGCCTACAAATACCTTGCTCAATCATAAGGTTAAATTCTTCACGAGCAAATTTAAGCTTCTCAGGAGAAAGTCTTCGTGGAGTAACAGAAATAGGAGGTCCTCTTGTAACAATATGATGTTCAACTTGATGTAACTTGTTGGAAGTCAAAGGTGCAAAATGCGTTAATTCAGGAAATCTTGCAAGGATTTTATGGTAAGGTGAGTCAGGAGAAGTAGTGCAAATCGACAAGTGATTAACATTAGACAGTTTCCCTTTAAATGACAATCCAGTAACACTGTCTAAAAGTTTTTTATTCTTGATGTCGATTAAAATCCCGTAATGACTCAAAAAGTCAGCTCCTAAAATAGGACGTTGAATATCCGCGACACAAAATTTCCATTTAAAATTTCTGCGCAGTCCAAGATTTAAAACTAAGGTTTTAACTCCATAGGTATTAATCCTGGATCCATTAGCAGCAAACAGTTTAAAAGATGAAGAAGATTGAGAAAACTGAGCTAATCTTTTAGGAATCAATGAAATGTCAGCTCCGGTATCGACAAGAAAATTGAGTAATGAAGTTTTATCAGTAACAATGAGGCGACTACAAGGTAAACCGTCACAATCTGCCTCATGACTCAACGGCAAAATCAGTTTTCCGGATTTGCAGTAAAAGCTTTAGACATAGCACAAGGTATTGTACATTTTTGAGCTTTATCACCAAATTTCTTATGATAAAAACAAGTAGGCACTTTATCAGATTTATCAGATTTATCAGATTTATCAGATTTATCATTCTTGAAATACTTATTCCGAGAATTTGATCTAAATCTCTTGTTATAATTAAATCTAGATCTCGATCTGCTTCTATAGCGTTTAACTTCTAAAGCGGAAATTCTACGCTCCAAATCAGCTAAACTAGAGGAACCAGATTCAGGTGTAGAAGTTACAGCGGCAATTTGTAAGCCCGAATCTCTCTCCAAAATTTTATCAGCTAATTCAGCAAGCTTGATTAAAGGAGCTTCATCAACAACAGCTAAAGTAGCTTGAACTCTAAGAGGTAATCTTTGAAGCCAGATCGAATGGAGAATATTCTCAGAAATAGCATTTCCAGCTAATTGTTTAAGTTCTCGAAGCAATTCCGTCGGCTTTTTATCATTTAATTCAATTCCAGCTAATAATTGACGTAACCTTTTCTCCTCAGAATCAGAAAATCGATTTATAAGTACATTTTTTAAATAAAGATATTTATCTCGCTCTGGAGGATTTTCAACGATCTCAGCAACAGCTACTAAAGCTTGTTCATCAAGGTGACGTATAACCGAATTATATTTAACATCATCAGAACGAATTCTATATATTAAAAATTCACTTTCCAATTGAGCAAACCAAAGTTTCGGTTGTTTATGCCAAAAAGATGGCAATTTCAAAAGACGGAATTCATTCGAGTGAATTTCTTGGGTGTCACCTCGTATAGCTGATGAATGTTGATCAGAAAAGAGAGTCCGGTTAACATCATGTTGATCCTTCGTTTCCAGAAGCAGATGTTCTTGAGGTTGTTCAGTCGATGTCCCAGGAGAAGACACAGGAGAACGTTCAACAGGCATCTCGAAGAAAGATTTCAAATTTCGTGCACGACAATCGTCAGGAGAGCCAAAACGTAAACACGATTCTTTGACAGGCTTGTCTTTTCTATCACGTCGGGGTCACCAGTTATGGGAATGATTTCCCTAATTTATCTTATACTTATGAAATAAATAGACTTTGTAAAGTTATACGTGTTTACTAATATCAAGCTTACAAAAGAATAAATAATTTCTTTTTTTAATAAACAACATTCCTTTTTTTAGTATCTAAGAAACATAAATTGCTTGAAATTAGTTTGATAACAAATAAATAAAGAAACTAGAAAATAACTAAAAATGGGGAATAAATCGCAAGGGCTGCCACATAGGTTCTGTTTATTCTCCATACATCGTATCGTATGTGGACTATGTGGAGCACACGTGGAGAAGTCGAGAAGTGATAGTTTTTCGTATATAATTCTATGAAAAAGTGCACAGGGTTTTTCGTCGAAGATGAAGGTTAAAGTGTTAAGTAGGAATCCTGACGAGTACTTACGGGAAACTAAACGAGACATTCACAAAAGTAAGTACTATTTAAATCGCGATGCTGATCTAACCTAATCGCGAAAACCGGAGCGACGATCTAATTGTGTTTCGTCGTTTTCAGTCCCACGAAACTTCGATCCCACCTTGCATCCCTTCCAGGAGGCCCGGGAATACACGAAAGCGCTGAACGCCGTTAAGCTGGAGAGAGTGTTCGCGAAACCGTTTCTAGGTAGTCTGGAAGGTCACAAGGATGCCGTGTCCTGCATATGTAAACATCCCTCTCAGTTGTCCACCCTCCTGAGCGGCGCCTACGACGGCGAGGTGAGAACGTGGAATCTCGGCCAGGGGACGTGCACCCGCTCGTTCCTGGCTCACGACGGCATAGTTCGTGGCATTGTGTACTTTTCGGACAACAAGCACTTCATTACTGTTGGCGACGATAAGACGATCAAGACGTGGAACGCCGTTTCCACAGACGAAGATGAGGAGGAGGAACCTGTGAATACTATTGCCAGTAAAGTACGTAGTTTTTGCATATGGTTTTCCTAAATTTGCTAAATTTGAAAATTTCCAAGACTTTAGCAATTTCTTTTATCCGTAACTATAGGTCCTATACATTTATGTAAGTGATCATAAAAGTACATATCATAATTATGACGAGAGATCACGTTTTGACAAAAAGTTTAAAAAATCATATATCATGTATAAAAAAATTATAGTACAAAATTGTACATCAAACAGATTTTCTATGCCAAAAGTTATAAAGCTATTTATTTAAATATATGAAATATTTGGCAGTGTATATCCATTATGCCAAACTAACATTTGGCTCAAGAATTTGTTTTCTAGTAATTAATGGGGAAGAAACATAAAAAAACAAATGTAAGTTTAGTCCAATTTATGTTATTATTTTTTACATTTATGTGAGCAGCTTTATATCTTTTAATGAGATGTAAATAGTATATCAGATATAAAGTTTAATTCTGTGTAGAGAGATCTCTTTTTAAGTATGACACATGTGCGTGATGAGATTGTTCTCGAATCTGGAGTTTATCAGAAGTATGCTGATCTTAAATATTTCTGTCGTGTGCACATTGTTTCTAGTTTATATGTATATACGTAATCTATAATTCTAATGCTGGTTCTAAAGTCTATTTGGAAAGGCAATATATTCTCAGTGGTTTGTCATTGCCTACTGAGAGAGAGGTGGTGATTAAATAAAATCCAAACTATTTTTGGATTTGAATTCCAGGCTTTCGGCATAGAAAACAAACACATGACTCCGTGTGCCATGATTGCTACATTTGAGATTGTTATATTTTTATTATATATCTTCCATATGAGATGTGAATACAATTGTCTGCAAAGCAACATTCGCTTTCTTTAGATTTTTTAAATGTAAAAATAATTCAAGATTTCTCGAGCAATTTCTTGTACTCGTAGACGGTATTAACTGGTGTGACACATCATTGGAGCAAATCGGTTTTTGTTACCTGTGGAGAAGGCATATGCCACATGTGGGAGGATACTAGAAATGAGCCCCTTCGAACATTTAAATGGGGTGTGGATAGTTTATTGGATGTAAAGTTCAATCCAGTGCAAAAGGATCTTTTAGGTGATTTATGATATATATGATATATATGATAAAAAATCACTGTTAAAATTTTCATTCAACAATTTTAATTTAACTTTTAGCATCTTGCGCCAGCGATCGCAGCATAGTTTTATATGACAGTAGAGAGATTGGACCTTTAACAAGGATAGTAATGAAATTACGAAGCAACAAGCTGTCGTGGAATCCCATGGAAGCCTTCGTCTTCACGTGCGCCAATGAAGATTACAAGTGAGATATAATAATGGACGAATAACGGAGGATAATAGCTTTGCGTAACTTTTGCGTGAATTTTAAAACACATCTGTTTTAGTTTATACACTTACGATATCCGCAAATTGAAAGCGCCGGTTAACGTACACATGGATCATGTGGATGCTGTGATAGACGTCGATTACTCGCCGACGGGAAGAGAATTTGTTTCGGGCAGTTACGACAAGTCGATCCGTATTTTCGAAGTGAATAAAGGTCATTCGCGGGAGGTGTACCACACGAGACGCATGCACAGACTTACTTGCGTAGGATGGTCGTTGGACAACAAATACGTAATTAGTGGCAGCGATGAAATGAATCTTCGCGTATGGAAGGCTAAAGCATCGGAGAAGCTCGGTGTTGTAAGCATAAATTTATAATTTTACATACCGTTTTGCATATATTACGATAATTATATATCTGATTTTCCGTCCAACAGCTGAGGGCCAGAGAGAGAAACGCGCTGCTCTTAAATGACGCTCTCAAAGAGAAGTACGCGGCGCATCCGGAAGTCCGACGAATTGCACGTCACAGACAAGTGCCGAAACACATATACAATGCGCGAGCCGAATTACGAACGATTCGCGAGAAAAGTAAACGCAAGTAAGTACAACTAAATTTCAAAATGCTTTTGGATTTTGTAACGTATTTTTGAATGAATCTTACAACATTGTTTTATTTCGCAGGGAGGCTAATAGGCGTCATCATTCCAAGAAGGGAACCGTACCGTACGTGGCAGAAAGGCAGAAGAATGTTGTGGCACTGGACAGTTGAAGCGGTGTGTTCTCGTATCTCTTTATCTGATACAATTTCGCGCGTCGCATTTCGATCTTTATACCAACTCGTTGGTTGTTTCAACGAGTCATCGATTTTTATATTTGTTAAATCTTTTAGGATCGATTATTCCAATTTCTTGGTAAACTTACCTATCAGATAAATATATATTTGTCTTCATTTATTTAAGAAAAGAAATGAAGATAGACACATGCTTACCTGGTAGGTAAGTTTACCAAGAAGTTGCAACAGCCGACCCTTAGTCCGTATCAGACTACGCGGTAGAGATTGAGAATTGCAGATTAGAATTCAACTGGTCAGAATGAAATGGATTAAAGCTAGCTGATTGATCTAACTTTGATCTTTAATTCATAATTCTTAATCTTCAATGCAATACTCTGATACGAGCTTTGTAGGATATTATGTAGTCGTAAGAAATACTTTGTATTATATTTATTGCAATAAATAATTTCTCTTGACATTATACAACGCATCGCGATAATAAATTCATAAAACATTACAAACCTCAAGCAGTGATTAATGTCATGCGTAGCGTACATTACAACAGTTAATTATGCTGCGTTTCTTGCGCGATTATCTTAGCACGCATTAATCGATTTCGTAATACAAACTTTTCTTCGTTTTTTTCTCATTATTTTCAATTTTATATAATTTTATATATATTTCCCAAAAACACTATTTTAAAATTTTTTGCGCGATTTAATAAATCGTGCGCGTGTGTGAGATTAACAATATAAGACACATCACTTTTAATGCAGCTGTGATCTTAAAAAAGATCTCTAAAAAAGGAATTTAATGAAATTTGCAGATATTTTATGAGATTTCTCTCCTTTCTTATAATTTGATAATTTGCGTTGTCATTAAAGCATTACACAGGAACACATTGTAGAAGTAGAAAGTCACAGTCGATTCATATTCGCACAAATCTATTATACATATCATACATACGATTTCAATGCACCATATGCATCAATTCTGAGCTTTCTCCCAGCACAATGCGTTACTAGATATGAATCTGAATATGAAAACTTGTCGATGAACGTTGTCGACGTATTCTCATTCGCCTCACTCGTTCAGGAATCGAAACCGCTGTCATTTTTGGAAAATTTAATATTCAATGCTACAAAATGTATGCTATATATCGTTTTTACATTCTAGTATATTCCCTACGGCATTAAAATTTATTTAACAAATCGAGATTTGCTCTTACGTTTCGTAATAAATGACAGTCGAATGATTCTGATGAGATAGTACACTGGCAGTTTTATAGATTTCGATGCGATCTAAATTGTTTGTATATGCATGAGCCAAGAAATCGATAATACGTGATTATGCTCGGAAAATTATTTTCTCATGTATAAAAAGGTGCCACGCGATTTAGTGTCTGATCGTCGCTGAGAATCGTTTAAATACAATAATTATCTATGCATATTCGTATGATTTCCATTGTCGTAGCTATGCGCGAAATTTCTGTACAAGACTAGGATAGCTAAGAAACTAAATTATCGCCTATTATAGCAATTCGTGTTTCGCTGAATCGAAATTTCGCGAGAAAGTTTTGTGTCCTTTCTTAGGCGTAATCGTATTTCCAAGATTCCATGCCATTTACTAATCCTCTTTGACGTTCACACTAATTAAATATATGTGTGGAAGTATAACGCGCGAGTGAGAATAATAACATATATATACATATAAACACATGTACATCAATATTGCGATCAGGGACCAAAAGTGAAAAATATACAGTGTCATCCATTTTTTACTCTTTCCATTGTTTCTCTCGCACTCCCTCTTGATTTAAATTTTATTCAAAATACATATCAAGTTACTAATATAGAATATAATTTCATTAAATTTGAATATTATTTGATAACTTATTATTTGCAATGGAATGAGAAACAAATCAGAAAATCTTTGTTTCTCGTTTTTATTTTATTTTATACGAGAGACGCGTTGAAACATGATACAATCAACATTATTTACTCCATTTTCAATGTTACACTAGAATGAATTGTTTCATCAAAATTATAACGAATGTTATTTTCGTTTTTGGTCCCCGATATATCATCGGATTGCGATATACCATCGGGAATGCGATTAAATGATAATGAAAGTATTCAACTTTCCACATATACAGATTCGATAATAAACTAGTTACATCTTCATTTTGCTCCCAAGTTCAATACCTTTAAGCGGTTTAACTATCGTAGTTAGGTCTTTGTTTCGAGATACAGAATATCCAAGCATAAAAAAAAAGTTATTGATGATATCGAAATGACGTCCAAAGTGATTATTAAAAGTTACTTTTTTTATCAATCATGACTCATTTTCATGTTATCGTGACCGCTTGGATATGTGACGGTTCCTCGTACTTCTCGCATTTCAAGTGAACACTTTTGATTGTAAAAGTTATAAAGAAGAAGGCGATTGCGTTTTTCGTATTACACGACAGCCTTCCTGCTTTCGAAGCGACAAAATACAGTTTACGTTATGTGCGACGATGGTAATACAATCCTCAGTTACATCTTATAGAAAAGTATTAGATAATCGTTTCAGTCAAATAAAAATTACTAGATCACTTTCAAACGCCATGAAGCTGCAATCATGAGAGGAACTAAATGGATAAATATCTTAATGTAAACGCTGTCCTGAAAGAAGGTATCGATTTTTCTCTCGGAGAGAACATCGTCCCTCATGTAAAATATCACCCTCCGTTTTCTTCTGCATCGTTATGTACTTTTGACGTCCTCTTAACGAATCATAAATTAAAATTCACTTTGTATTTGAACGCAATGAATTGAATCCTCTCATCTTCTTAATTCTCCAATTATACTCGATTCTATCATACATTTTATAACAAAGATATATCATACGAATCGTTTGGCATCGTTGCAACTGTCGGGGACGATCCAAACGATAACAAAATTCGATCTGTTTTCATTTAACGTAGAGAAACTCGCGAAAAAAATATAATAATCCTCGTAACGAGCGCTCGTGAACGTATATTTCGCGAAAATAATTTACTCTGATTGAAGATTCGACGGACGTCAATTGTTTCGCCTCGTCCGCTACATTAAACTTAAACTAAAAACTAACATCTCGCGTGTGCTGTAATACAAAACGAAAAAAAGTCGCATCGCTATTTCAGTCACGCGTCCGTGTAACACTAGCAGTTATTAAATTATCTACACAGAAAAAAATATCATTCTCATGTTAAGAAAAGCAGTTACTTATTTCTTAGTTTTCTTCTTTTAAGTAACAATTATCTTCAACGAATATCTTGATAATTTAATAATAGATAATATTTACTTGAAAATGTAATATTCACTTAAAACACTTCTGTGTACACACAGAAAAATATCTGCTTGAATTAAATAAATATCAAGTATTTCTTCAAATAATTATAAGTTTTTTATATCCGCAAGTCTATCATAGATTTTATATATTCTTTGTTGAAAATAACCGTTAGTTATTAGGGAGAAAAGTAAGTTGAGTAATCGTTTTTCTTGGTGGTAGAATTGATATTCTTTTTTTTGTGTATACGCTATACGTTTCTTATCGTTATTAATGACTTACGAGTATGTATCACTGGTGGCTGTGCGAGTCTTTCCGGAACATAGATTCGTTCTTAACTAAGCGTCGTCCAATGTGCGCTGCACCAAACTATCCCGGGGGCGGAGATCGTTTCCTCGCGGACTACGCGATCGCGAGTGTAAGACGTCGTCCTTTTACGTACGATGCAATGGCACAAAATCGATCCAGGTACAAAATAATACCGAACGGTGCCTCGCAATCTATTTTCCAACCGGTTTTTCACGTGAATCGCGATAAAAAAAATCACGGAAAAGTGCAAAAAGAGAGGAAGTGAAGCCTCGACGATCGTTCTAAACGTTCAGATCGGCCATCATTTTGCGAAAATCCGCCAGGGTATTGTAATCCGGGTCCGAGTCGATGTCCGCGAAATCCTTGCTGGAGTCAGTCTTGACGAAGCTCGGATTATATCGGCTCAGCGACAACGGGCACGGCAGTAATTCCGGCATGACCGAGTGGTGAGTGATTAGCGCGGTGAGCGTCGTAAACTCTTTCGTGAAGCCCTGAAAACATACAATATTATTGATTTCACGGCGTATTCGTAGCGCTGCATCGGCATTAATTCTAACGTTTTTCGAAATTTACCCATCGCCCGTGATATCTCTGCTTCCTCTCGCAAAATTTGTAAACGTTGCGTCGAAACGTCACAATTTTTATCCGAGCCGTCCGGAAAAATAAAAGCAGATTTTTTTTTGCCATATATTTTTGCGAGAGCGATCGAGTGTCTTTTGCTCTCAAATACACAAAAACAAACGCTCCATTAGAGCTCTGTATGAAATTACAGAAATATTGAATGGAAATATAACACTCAAAACGAAATAATTCATTCACGATTTAGTAGGATGCTTTTCTTTCCCAATAGAGTTTAGAAATTTTGGAAAGATCGGTTGTCACAGTTTTTGAAGTAATTTTTTAGGAAAAAATAAATGAAAGATTTTTTAAAACTACATGTATTATTTATAATACTATGTATATTATAATACATTTATATTCCATAGGTATTTGAAAAAAAATATTATTCTTGAATCTATTATCGTATAAAAAAGCTTTAAGAGCTTTCACAATAATATCAGAGTTTTATCTCTGCCTTTTTTGTTTTTGTTGCCATAGTTTTTACAAGAAATAAAAAGTGCAAAAATAAAATCTAAAATATTATATTCGTAAATAAAAAGATTAAAATTGATTGTTACTAATCCGCTCATTTTGATTAACCATTCTGCAGGCCGTCTTTGATAACTAGTCTCATATGGCAATTGGTTTCCCTTATTTGAAATGAGGAATAAAGAGGAAAACTTGTTCGATAAATAACACAGTGACAACATAAGTATAAAATCATTACTACCATATTATTACAATATCAATAACATGTAACATTTTCAAATATATCGTCTGCAACATCAATATGAGCAAATGTTGATCATGACCTGGAGGTAATGTTTTTGAAACGTTACATTTCGGCAATGTTTAAATAAAATCAAATATACCAAATAATCTTTCTGGTTTATATATGTACACTATTTTAAAACGTTGAAAAAATACATAAAACAACAACATTTAACTGTTGTTGTTTCATGTATTTATAAAATGTATATATAAAATGTTATTTTAACGGTTTTTGTTTACTCGGTGATTATGCACACATTGTATTATTCCATTTTACACATTATTGCGTTACTAGGCATTGTTACTAGGCAACCCGCCTTGCCGGGAAATGCGATATTAGTCGCTCGGAGATCTTTTCCCGCGTCGCCGGTCGCGTTTGGAAGGCACGCCGTATAACGAGGCGATATTAAATGTACCGCACACGTGCGCATTGGCACGAGGCTCGGTTGCGTATCACAGAGCTATCGCGCCAACATTCATTCGAATCTGGCGCTGTGCTTGTTACAAGCGCGATGCAATCCCGCTTGTACGGCGAGAGGGCGAGAGAAAGCGAGGAGTTCTGATTTCCCCACGGCATCCGCGGTACATTCAACAAAACTCATTTATACTGGTTTCGGAGATTATCAAAGTCCGCGGACTCATTTAATCTACGCTACGGGGGAAGGGGATGGGGGGAGGGGGGGAGAAAGTTCGACCATTTAAATACACATATCCGAATGGCTAAAGTGCGCGCGCGGTGGCTAGCTCCGCAGCCTGAGTATAATGTACCGGGGCTACTAAAAGCTTCGGCCCTTCGCGCATTAGCATCCCGCGTGCAAGCTTATTTCAATATTAACCTGCGCCTATATAGGAGTATTCTCTTTACCGTTAGGTATTACGAGCGTTAAAAAGAGCTTTACTCCCGCAGAACCGACATCTAATTCCGTACGATGTTCGCGAAGGTCCGATAGACAGATTGCTGGTACGCTAACAATTTTGAATAAATTATTATAGCGGGTAGAGGATGTCCGTATTTCAAATTGCGTTACTAAAAATATAAAAATGTTATCAGTACGGTTTGTTGTTGCACAAGTTGGTAAAGATTTATTACGTTTCACTGGATCGATGGAATTTGTCTGTTTCTCGCTCATCTCAAAATCAATTAGAAAAGTTGTTTAATTATTGACTGATGGGAGAAGACTGACGAGATTATTGAGACACCGCGACATGAAATAAGTTGTTTTTGTAAGACAAATCTTGTTAATCGACTATATATTGAAGAAGATGCAAATGGATCGAAACGTTTGTTTTGTATATCCCCAGTAGCACAATACATTGGCAGTAAATTGGCATATTGGCTAAACATTGACTATATTGAAAGTGCATTGGCCAATGTAACGCCAATATTGGCCATAAAATATTGGTTCCAAATTAAAATGCAATTAATGTCCAATATAAAACATTTATCGGTTCAATGTTGAACCAATATTGAACCAATATTGCTGCTTAGACTAAATAAGGTCTACTTTGCAATATGAGACCAATATTAGGGATATTGCCTTTAAATTACTTCCCAATATTGCGCTAATGTTTTGTGATACTAGGGATTAATTTCCTTAATACAATTTGGATAAGTTAACGAGGCCTTCCTTTTTTCCACGCACCAAGAACTGGCTCGCATAGGCAATATATATTTTTTGTATTAATTTAATTAATTGGATCCTTATTTCTATGTACTTGCAAATAAAAATTTCATATATAATTGTTTTATTATTATAACTGAATAATTGTGTAGAATTTGAGCAAAATTTTCTTATCAGTTTAAAACATAATTTTTTGTTCATTCTTGATTTTTACGTGAAAACCGCATTTTCTAGTACTTATTTGCAAATTTAATGAGTAAATGGCATTAGAAATTAAATTAAATTTTTTACATATACTAATAAGACTTTAAAAAATATTCGTGCAAAATTATATTTGGGTTCATTTATTAGACTTTCAAATAAATTATTCATCTAATAATGCAGCAAAATATTTAGGGGGCCAAAATTTTTTATCGTTGATTAAAAAAAGAAATAAATAAACCTAAGGAGTTTACGGTTTTTAAATTTCAGTTAATAGATATCATACAGCCAAAACATCCTTAACAAAAACTGTATTAGCATTAAATGTTCTACTGGAAGAATTTACTAATATATTCCAACAACACAATAGAGATTACCAGTAGTAATTGTTTTGTAACCATTTAAAATTAAATATATTTGTATTCCCACGGTTAATCTGCCGTTCTAACAAATTCTGCATTCTCACGACAAAATTTATAATAGACACTTCGCAAGACTTGTTAAAATTTGACTGTCTGAGACGAGGTATCGCATTTTAAAACACAAACAGTTTCGCGTCTGTCAAAATGATCAGCAGCCACTATTCTTGGAGGGGAACGTCAAGCAGACTGCGATCCGCGTGGATTTTAGTTAGGTCCTTTGACGGATGCGCGAGTGCTGTCTTACTGTGATTCGCTTTGATTTTCACGAGCACCGTTTGCGACTACTTTGATACTCGACACTCGGCAAAGAAAACGGTCGAAGCCAGAGAGGGAGAGAGAGAGAGAGAGACTTACTTTGATTTTGTAACCTTTGTTTGTACGCATTATGAGATAATGGGCTATCCCGCTCGGCTGGAATTCACGGGGCACGCGGAGGGAGAGGGCGTAACATCCGGGCTTGCTGGTACTCTCGCGCACCATGAATGCTCCTTCCGGCTCCTGGCTCAATACCTCCAGCGTTATCTCTCTGGAATCACAGGTTCGTATTGTTAATGATAGATGGGTGGGAGGTTCTTTCTTGCGGTAAACAAGAGAGAGAGAGAGAGAGAGAGAGAGAGAGAGAGAGAGAGAGAGAGAGAGAGAGAAAGGGGGGGAGGAGAGGACGATTGGATTTGCGTATTCCAGTCACAAAGAAGGCGGCCACTGGAAACTGGACTGTGGACCGGATCAACCCGACGAATATTTAAAATTAGCCGGAGGCGACGTGCTATTTCGGCACACCGAGAAGGCGCATCGAGAGGGGGAGAGCGCGGGCGCGCGTATGCGTGTATATTTTACTCCATGTAGTAACACGGTGTGTCGCGCGGACACCAACCTGGGTATTCCAGCCTGAAACCAGGGCGCTTTGCGTAGCTCGGCCTCCTCGCTTCGATTATTCAGGCTGTCTGTTCTCTCGGGTAAAGGCGGCGGGGTTGGCGTGGAGCCATGAGTGCTTCCGTCAGCGGGTACCGAGCTGCTCGACGTGCTAATTTGCGATCTTCTTTTCGACTTGAATTCCGCCTCCGTGCCCGAGTCCGGGCAATTGTGCCCTATCCTGAAAATGAAAGAGACTACCGTTCACCATTCGTTCACCGGCGGTCCCACATCGCTTCCGGTGAGGTTGGAGGGAGGGGGGGGAACGGTGAACTTGCCCGGCTTGGAAACCTTACCTGTTGTTCTCGATGTTGAAGTTCTTCGCGTTGGTGATGGACGCGTTGATGGTATTGTCGAGGCTCTCGGACGGCGGGATCTTGTTGTACGACGGCCTCGTGCCCTCCGAGTCGATGATCGCCTCGTTTATGTAGCCCCCGGAGTGGGGCCTATTTGACGGGCTGGTCGGCGTGCTGCTACCGCTGACGAGCGGGCAGCTGTCATCCTCACCGTTCAGCCCAAGAACGTCGCGTCCACCTGTCAAGCCCATCGCCAGCCGCTTTATCAGCGGCGGCTTGTCCGTTAGCCTCTTGTACGAGTTCAACTCCGTCGGCGAGTTGCTCTCGTCGCTGCTCGGCGTGCTCTGCTGGGATATGCTCTTCGGCTCGTCCACGCCCGTAATGGGACCGAGGACGTTCGTGAACGACGGCCGCAGACCCGGGATCGAGTTCGGCGTCTGGAATTTATTCGGATTTCAAATTTCGTTCGCGCAGTCAATTTAAGCTCCTAAGCTTCGCGCCACTGTCAGCCACAGGCTAATTCGGGCTTTCGTCGTGACATGTCCGAGTGTAATGTATACAGGGTGTTTAGTAAAGATTTATGCAATCTTTATAAACAGGTAGAGCGCACTAAACTGAACAGAAAAGTTCTTTACCATTTTGCAATTTTCGCAATAGTTAATAATAGTTAATAAGTTGTTAATTACACAGGCACACAAAAAAGTGGTTGGTTCGGCCGACCAAACTAATTAATCCTTATGTATTTTGACTTGCTGAATTCAAATCCAAGGTCAGAATTGCTGAATTAAAAAAAACATCACTTGTTTGTGTACCTGTGTAATCAATAACTCGTTAACTATTGCGAAAATGGAAAAACGGTAAAGGACTTTTCCGTTCAGTTTAATGCGCTCTACCTGTTTATAAAGATTGCATAAATCTTTACCAAACACCCTGTATAAGTAGCGCGTAACTTTGTTACGCTCGTGTGAAATCACCTTTACGCTGGCGAGCCGCAGCGTGGGCGAGCCGGCGCTGCCGAGCTGCACGTTCATATCCGCTGCTGCGGGTGGACCCCTTCCAGTCCTGGTGGTGGGCGACGTCCGACTCTTCAGCCACGAGTTCGACGACGGACTCCTGCAAGCGCCCGCGGCGACCGTGTTGTCGTCCCCCCCAGCCAGCGATTTGTTCTGCAAACGAAACGACGGACGGTTATCGCCTGAATTGTATCCCGCGTACTTAAAAAAGAGAGGCCTCCTTCGGTCTTATTTCCTCGAGATCGAGGAGGAACCCCTTCCCTCCCTCCCTTCCGCACAGAACGCACAATCATTGTCCTAAGTGCGAATCCGCGGGCTCCCGGATTCCTCCTGAACGAATCGTCGATAATCTCTCCCCCCCCCCCCGGGGGAGAATTCCCCCGGGTTGAATATTTGATTCCGCGGAATCGCACGGTTTTCCCTCCCCCGAGACGAAATTCTGCAGCGGTTCGCGGCGGACTGACCGTTTACTCGGAAAAGGCGCGAGGCGACGCGACGCGGGACGGTGAGCGAGAAACGCGAGAGAGAGAGAGAGAGAGAGACTCGGGGTCGAATTTATAATTAACGCGGCCTGCAAACGGGACACCTACCGGAGGAGTCGGTGGCCCCCGTGAGACCATCACGGGGAAGTCGGGAGAGGACGCGGTTGCCGTAGTTTGTCCCTTTCGTCTCGCGCGGTCTTGGATATTTAAGAGGCTCTTCCGCGCGAGCTGCCGCTCCAGAGTCGTTTCCTGCACTGTGCCGGTACGTGCATCCCGGATATCTGCTCCGCTTCCCGGCGTACGGTGGACATCAACGTGCACATCCGCACTCCGGAGTGTCCGCGCCCGCGCGCTCGGAGGAGAAAGGAGTTTCGTACACGTTTTCGAAGAAACGATCTCGGTGATTTTTTATAGGAAGGGCCTACGAGGCGAGAGACCGCGCCATGATCGGAATCGCGACGTTGCCCCCTCTGTTCCTCGATGATATTCGAGGTGTCCCTTTTGGATTTCGTATCTTCGCTTGCCTCTGTTTATATTTCGCATGGCGGAATAAATTGCCGCGATTGCCGGCTCAACAGGCGCTAATCTTTAAGAAGATCTCGGAAACTGTCCGCTAATTGCTGAAACTACTTAATTGCAATCTACGGCGCTTTTGTGAGAAAACTAGCAGATGGCACGATATCTAACCGGCCTGTGTAAAGTTTAAACTCAACTAAACTCCGCTGGCTGACGGCGACAAAAATAAATGACTTCGTTAGCACTTTAAACTACTACGGTGCTGGTTTTATTGGCCGGCGCGCTGGTAACAATTCTTTTGTGTCTCGCGTAATTCGCGCCTTTCCCGTTTCATTCGCTCGGGGAGAGTCGCATCTGTTTATTTCGACCTGTATTTTATACTACGAAACGTACCCACGACGTTCGATGCTCCTGCTTGTCCTTGCGATAAGACGGCGTCGATCGCGGCGAGATTACATCCTGAAGGATCGGCTGGCGCTGAAGCTGCGCCACGTACGCCATGCGGAAAGCATTGCCAACGATGGTGTTCAGCTCCTCCGCCTGCAAGCAGACACGAAAGCCCGAGTTTTGACATGGGTTTTATTAAACATAGGATTTCGCTGTCTCTTTCGTAATATTACTATCGCAATTCAACCTGCAGTCCACGGTTCGCTGTTTTCAGTTTAATTGTGCGGAATATTTTCGCATTCATGGTTTGCGCGATAAATCAGTTCGTGCAACTGATTCTAAAAAAAAAAAATATATATATATATATAAATTACGTAGAGAGGAAAATCGCCAATTAATATTTCATTGATGATCAAAAAATTATTTTTGAAACGGAGAATTTTAACAACATACTCAATTTTGATTGTAATAAAATTTCACCAGCACGTCACACATTATATACTGATAGAAAAATGTGTTGTATTTGTGACTATAATTGCATAGTAAAATAATTATAGCCAAAAAAATCATTTTTATAGTAATTATTATTATAATTTTAGTAATAATAATCATGTGCTATATTTTAAAGCTGTATAATTTATACTATGAATTATATAGTATAAATTGTACTATAAATTTCATAGTTGACATCACTATAAGTATATGGTTATTATTACTAATATTATTGTAATAGTTACTATAAAAATGATACTTCTGATGCATAATTATTTTACTATGCAATTATAGTTGTAAATATTACATATCATTCAATCAGTGTAGAATGACAAAGTGAAAATAGCCCTTTCAAACCCGTATTTACAGTCGCGTTTCCGCTGAGATACTCAGAAATTAGTCTCGAGGCAATAATAATAATAATACGGAACAATTTATAATAGAGAAGTCCTGAGATGTTGATTTGATGTTTACAATTTGTAATCAATGTTTATATTCGTAATCGCGTTTCAAGTAGGAAATTTAGATAAAGTTTTTCTTAAGATGCAGCTCAAATTTTTTTTTCATGATTCGATATTCGAGTTTTGAGGAAGGACCTCGTATGTGTATTAGGTTTTTAATTTTGAATTGAGAAAAATTGCAATAATTTTCTTACGCGTTTGCAAATTTCTCAAAGTAGTGACGTGATGGAGAGCAATTAGAAAACCAAACTCGCTTACTTAACATCGAAAAATGGTAGGGAAACGAAGGAAATTTCGTTGGAAAGGAAACACTTTTTGCCGAGCTGCGTCGGCCAAAGTTTGCGGCATATTTTTCTTTCAGAACCTATGCTAGTGCACTGTAAAACTTTGCTAAATTAAAAGAAACTCCGACTATTGAAATTTGCTCGGTCAAAAGCTGCGAGCGTAAAGTACAAATAGACAAGTACGTTGTGTTTTGCGCGCCGTTGGGCGACATTACGAACAAATCCTGTGGCGCGAATCGTAGAAAAATTTACGTCCCACAAAAATAATATTTGCCGCATGTTGTACATCCGTCGCGGGGCCAATTAGTTTTCTTCTGCCGGTGGGGAAACATTGAAGAGAGAGAGAGACCGGACGGCGCGCCGTGCTGTTTCACCGGCGCAAAAGCGGAGAGTCTGAATGTGTAATAAGCACATCGCGGGGAGCCGCAAGCTCTCGAGGCCCGGTCCGCGCGCGTTTTCAGAAAGCTTCCCCCTCGTGCTGCTGCATACGCCTCGCGTATATCTCTGTGCGGGATGCAGGAGAGGGTGCGCGTGCGAGCGGAGTACAGTCGGAAATGCGGAAAAGGTCGGCGAAGAGGGGGCCTATCTGTCTCTCCTTTCCGAAAGTTCCGCCGCTGAAAGGCCACGACGCGGTGCGTATTAATGCACGCCTGGGCATTTGGGGGGGGGGAGGAGGAAGGTCGACCGAGGGGTCTCTCTCAAAAGGGTGGCATTGTACGCGCGCGAAGACGGACGAGAGAACGATTAACATCTTGCGCGCGTCCAGCTTTTCCTTTCACGCGCGTTGCGGGAGCGAGATGAGAGCGGACACGGCCGTAACGGCGTCGCCGCCGGGGAAAGGTATCTATACCGTGCATCTCGGATTCTAGCCTTGGATACCTTCGCCCGTGTAATGGTACGCCGCCTATGTATCTCTGTGACATTGTTACGACATTGTTGCAAGCGACGCGGAAATCCTCGTAGATCCTCCCGGCTCGGCTCCTATGCTACTCCCCGCGCCGTAAGCGCGGGAGGGAAATACGTTTCTCGCCGACGGAATCCGCGCGCATGCGAGCGACGGGAAAAAAAGAAGGAAGAAAAAAAAAACAAGAGGACCGAAAGAGGAGAAAAAAAGAGAGGTAGAATTGCAAAGCCGAATATACGCGTCGCGCGCTGTATTTCCCAATGATGCCCGTATCGATTTGGGCGAGAGCTCAACGTCGCGCGTTGCCACGGAAGCCTATTGTCTCGGAGGCGAGCGGATGGTTAGTCCAGGTCACTCGGCATGTCGAGAGACCGAGGGCGAAAGAAAACGCGAGGGCGATATGGGGGGTGGGGGAGAGGGGCGTTTTAATGCGTTTTAATGAACACGCGCTCGTGCGGGACAACGACGGTCGAGAGCCGCCCGGATTAAAACGCGCGGCAAACGCTCGGTCGAATAATAATTTCATGGTTTGCGGTTTGAGGTCAGGTCGAATGATTCTCCGCTGGCTACGAGATATTTCAATTACGTTTTGCGCGCGGGGCAAGGCGATGACTTGAGCTATAATTGCGGGCCGGACGCGCGGCCGCTCTCTCTGTAACTCGCTAGTCATATCCGAGCGCTCTCTTCCGCTGTCGTTCCACCAAGTGCCATGCGAATCGCTCATTTACTTGCTCAATGAGTTCTTTGTGCATCAATGTGCATTGGGAAAAATGGTATGTCAACAAGACGTGTGATTGAGTGGGTTTTGGTAAAATTTCGAGCAGAATTTCTGGTTATTATAATACCCAAGGACCCAAGATTTTATAATTAGAACGTTGGATAGATTTATTATGATCGGGTAATTCCTGCAAGATTTTTGATTCGTTCATTTTTGAGGAAACATATACTGGTTAAATCTACTAAGTTTGCTAAGGCAATAAGATTTTTTTATGGCACGGAAACATGTAGAGTCTCTTCTTTTGAGATTGAACAAAGTGGATAGAAGTATATCCGTTGAACAAGGTCTGTTTAATTTATTTTTTTTTTAATTTTTATACACAGTATTTTCAATGTCCTTATAAATAAAGTTCTTAAAAAATAAAAGAAATTAAGTAGACCTTAAGCGGATTTCCAAACATTCAATGTTACTGCATAATATTATTAATCGCCTAAAAACTATACTGAATTTGTTTTGTAGTGTCTAGAGAAATATTGTGCAATATAATTGGCAGACTTTTACTATAATCGAGTAATTCCTACAAGATTTCCGATTCGTCCGTTTTTTTAACAGATATACTAATTGAATCTGTCAGACTTCTAATTAATGCAACAAAACTTTTTTCAATGTTTTTTAAAAACTAAATAAAGTTAATGAATTTAATAATTCAATTAGAAGTTAAATAAACGAAAAACTAATTTTAACTTTATCATTTAACTTTTAACTTTGTAACTAGTTATTATTTAACTTTGACTATCGTACAATATTATTAGACGTTTGCAGTGAAAAAAGGTTTAATAATAATAATTAAATTTTTGTAAAATAATTTTAATTAATCGTTTGATTAATATCACCAAACATTTAGTAATTATGTCAATAGTAACCAAATATAACCAAATATAATAATAGCCGTTGATTACCAAATCAAATGGTAAACCAAATATTACTAAATATTACTAAAGATTATAATAATAACTAAACATTTAATTTAAATTATTTCGTCAAAGTTTAGTAACTATAAATTAAGCTTGATATATATTATCAAACTCCTATTTCAGTATAGGTACTTTAATTCAATCTAGATATATTAAAGATAATCTGCTTTACAAAAATCCGACAAATCAGTTAAAATACATTAGTGAACGTATTTAAGCTTACGGTATTTTACCATGTCGATTAAATAAGTTTTCTCTCATTGTTCGGAAGAAAGCACGCTACGCATTTGCATATCCGTTACTTTAATGGCGCAAACGGATTATTCGCCAACCACTTCGGCCGCTGCATTTGAAATTTGAAACGCGGCAGGATTCATGCACATTCAGTTCCACTCTGGTCTAGCTTCTTCCATTAGCTCCGTTGTTTTTTATTATGCGTGTGCACCAAGCGTCAAGATGCAAAACGGTAGATATTATCAATGAAGTGGCGCACCGGGTTTCTCCACGTGGGAAAATCCGAGGGCGGCCACTAATTTACCGCGCCGGAAAGCGCGCGTTTCTACCATCAACGCCGTGGCGCGTTTCACGGAAGCGTGGAAGGAAAAATGTCCCGGCGGTGGAAGGCATCGCTCGCTCACGACGACGGTGGAGAGCGAAGAATCCGTGCCATAGGGGAGAATTTATCGTCGCCGTGGGCGGAACTTTGGACGCGCGGGGGATCCCCTCGGCCTCGACCCTCCACCTCTCCCTCCGGCCCCGCCGCCGTGGCCGAGAATCGAAAAATACGGCCCTGAGATTCCCGCCCCGAGGTGGAATTTAAGCGCGATGAAATCATCACCGGCAACCGATTCCTTTCTTCCTCTCCGCCGTTCCGTATACGTCCTATCCTGGACGTTGACTCGACGACGCCTGGCACTGACCCTCTTCAGCGCGTTTGGATTCAGGTCCCGCGTTTCTGATCGATTGGCGGCGATCGATCGTTTTATCACTGCTACCGCGGTGAACGGCCGCGTTTAAATCGCGACGTCCTCCGCGCGCTTCCGCCCGAGTCCGCGCGCGGTTTCCGTTCGCCAACGGGAAACCCTTTCTTCTTCCTCTTCTCAAAACTCCCCACATGGATATCCGACCCAAGAAAGGGTCATAGTACCATTTTTTTAGCCGGGTTAAAAACCCTGGACTGACCCCTGGGGAGATATGGGTCAGTCTCTAGCGAGTTTAGAAAACCCTTTCTCTTTGAGGTGGAAACGAAAGGCGAGAAGGTTCAAACGTCACGCGACAGAACGCGTCACGCAGATTTGACAAGAGAGAGAAAAAAAGGAGAGAAAAAGAGGAGAGAATGAAGGGAGACACCACTTGGCGTAGGAACTATTTTTAGCCCGTTCGGGCACAGTCCGATTCCGCCGGTGGCTCCGGCAAAAAGACGAGGGACACCGGAATCGAATGGAAAGAGAGAGAGAGGTGAGAGGGGGAAAGGCGACCGAAAGGGCCGATGGATCGCGCGCCGTGGCTTTGCGCCGGTGCAGCGTGACGGGCTACATTCCAGGCATTCCGCGCGGTCACGGCCATATCTCCAGCTCCTCTAGATTTCCCGTCCCGCATACGCCCGGTCTACCAACACCATCTCCCGCGAGTACACGAGCCCGGTACTCGCAATAATGGCCGTCCCCCCTCCAAGTTGGGGGGACCCTCACGTCGGGCGCGAAGCGAATTTCCCTCGCTTCGGTTTCTGGTTCACCTCGACGTCGCGACGCCCGTCGTGTAAACGGCCGGGGAGGACGGGAGGAGGGAGAAGGAAGCTGGGATGGAGGTGTACGGTACGCGATGGCCGATGCCGACACGACCATCTTGGTACCGTCGCCTCGCTACCAGCGCCATCGTCATTGATGGCGACGGTCGGCATCCGACCGTTCGCTTTCACGTTCGCACAGCTGTAATCTTAATTCCCTTTCTCTCCTTACCAAACGACGTAATAATCAGCGTCATGATACTTTGGCTTCTTTCGTCTCATCCATGCGATGCCGCCGCGAGCTTGCGACTGGCTCGCTGTAGATGACATCGAATTCTACGAATTTGTTGACATCCCGGCTGTGTCGTGTCGCTTCCAGAAACGCTAGTTGAAGTTAACAGGGAGAACCTAACTGGTCCACCCCGTCATTTTCAATTTCCGTTTGTTTGAGAGAGAGAGAGAGAGAGAGAGAGAGAGAGAGAGAGAGAGAGAGAGAGAGAGAAACGAGATCACGTGCTCAAAGATTGTCAAGCTCTCGTGCGATCGACGAATTGGGTTAAAACGGGCATGAACAAGTTCCGCCTTCTACTGTCACTCGGCTTCTGCTCATGACAGCCACGGTAGTTTCGAATGTCAAATATTCGAGTTGCACCGTTACGCGCCGTTATATCGATATCGCCCGAACTTGTGCGCCGGACCCGAAATGATATATGAAATAATTGTTACGACGTTCGTGACTTACTCGACGATATACGTCGGAAATTACATTCTATGGAAATTGAATTGGAATAGGCATCGAAGAGGAATCCGGCTTCTTTGTTTTTCTTCTTTGTGAAGAGACCGATTTCACGTTCGCATGTTAACGAAGACGCGGCGGAACGTGCCACTTAACTGCCCCGATTGTGTTCACGAATGTCAAGAATCAATCGTTTCTGTGAAGGGAAATTATCATTCGAAACAGCAAATCACGAAAGGAGACGGAAAGAGGATACATTAATGAATAACCAGCGGCTGATAGGTGTGTGACACGGAATAAATAAATATGCGAATATTTCAAAATCTCATGCCCAATAATAATTGTTATGGATTTTATATATTTCGCTTTTTGAGTCACGCACCAATTATTATGAAAAAAAAAGAAAGAAAACAGGTTTCTTCATGCAAAGTTGAAATTGCAATATCGTACTATTATCATTATTGATATAGTAAAAATTTTATGAGGCTACACAAGGAGTTTACGGGGAGAGGAGAATTGTCTAGGTGCCAGGAATCTGACTTCCCTGAAAGCAAATAATTAGCAGCGATAATTTTGGTAATGGCTCCACGCTTTTTAGGCCTCACAGACCGCAAAACCGTAGGGGAGGCTGCACAATCTTGTTGGTGCATAATGCCAAAATATCGTTTGACCGTGCGGCGAGTACTTTGTCCGGCGTAACGTGAAATCGGTCGAAGATTGGATCGAATATAGAGCTAGAGAGATGCACATCGGTCAGGGAGCGCAGATGAAGCACGACCGTTGCATAATCTGACCCTTTGATCAGCAATTAACGCCACGACTGGAGCCTGCTGGTCGTTCCATCGTTCTGTTTCACATCTAACAGACGCGATGCCAAAATATTATTAACATGCGGTTACCTGATCCGCATATTATACGGCTGGTTGCTTTTATGTTTTATCAAATTAAAACAATTCCTGGTCCTCCCGTTAATTAATATAACATTGATTTCTATTCTAGTGCCTCAACATGATTCGTGCTATCTTTTATATTTTTATATATTTAATTTATTTCCTATCAAAAAATGTTAGCGCAATTTTTCTCAGTAAAGGTAGTCGTGTATTTCTATTGTATACATTTATATTTTCATGTATTCTTCGTTAGTATATGTTGCTTGAACATTTTTTATTTTAAAATAGTAGGAGAAACACTCGAATTAAGTTTAAAAAATTACTAAATTGAAAGTATGTTGTAAGATTATTTGATTATTAAAGCCTAGCTAATCTGAAACTTTAAATCAAAATAATATAACATTTTTAATATTTTATATTAAATTTGATTCAATTTATATCAATAAAATTGTTAAAAATTCTTTCAAAACTTTTTTACTACAACAGGTTTAAAGTAATCATAAAAATAATACTGTGTTTATAGCTCTCGTAACGTCCCGCCTTAGTTAAAACGGGTTATCAGAAAATCACGTCCTTGACAATGAAAGGGAAGCATTTATTCCCATCGTGCAACTCCCTCTTATTAAAGCATTATTAGCGTGGAACCCGAGTATTCAATCGCCTAAATGAGCGACGTAGCCTTGATTGGCTTTACTCTCGCGATTCGTCGGTGTGGCTTATCGTATGGGGAGGGGGCCCTTGACAATAAGCGCGGCAGGCTTAAAGGCGTAGTGATGCGTAAATCTTGCCTCACAGTAGGACAATACGCCCACTTTGTGGCCCGTACAGTTTGCTACTGTACCCTTGAGTCCCGTCATTAAACCTATTTCGGTGCCTCCAGAAATGCACCCTCGAGAACTGCATGCGACGCACGAGAAGGCAACTATACGCTTCGCTTTCAAATTTCTCGCGTATCCACCTTATCGAACGCGCGAGTCTGGCAGTGATTCTCCACAGTACGAACGCAAAATGGGAAGACATACTCATGTATTCCTAGAATCGTTACCACCGATTAATATTAACGTCGAATCACAAAACGATTAATAATAAATGAAAAGAATGGCACAGATATAAACTGACATTTTTTTCGGTGTCATTTATCTACTCTTGCTTGTAATGAAATATAAAAATTATTCAAAACATGAACTTCTTCGATTCTGATTAATATTTCTCTTCTTCAATTGTGTATAATATTTTGCGTCTTTCTTTCTGCTGAAAATTATGATTGTAAACTGTTGGTTACACGTTGGCAGACACGTAATACTAATGTCATGATCGGATTTGGCTTGAAACGATTAAGTCATTACACATTGCATTAGTCCGCAATACGCATTACGCAGTGTGGATTATAGAATAATCCGCATATTCTCCGTTGTGTAAGTCAATAAGCTCCCCCCCATTATCTATCGAGAATGCTATCCATATAACTATGCTGAGAGACTTAACATGTATATTGATTTATTTAATGCCTAAATATATTAATTATTAAGTAAAAGAGGAATCTTATTTCTATATTATATATTTTAGTATCACTTTATTTGAATACACTATGCTTAATATATATAATACTTAACATTATAAAAATATATATAAAATTAGATTTCATATTTTTATAAAATTAAGTATTCTTATTTTTTAATATACTTTATACTTTTTTGTTAAGATATTAACGTATAATTTAGATTTTTTTTAGGTACAAGCAGAATTTGACTTTAAATTCACTCTAAAATTAAATTTTTATTAAATAAAAGTTTTAACATTTCAGTTAAAAATTACCGAGAAAAAAATATTTATATCGAAGATCACATTATAGATAAAATGATATCAGAGCAAATCTAACTTTAATCATTAATTTGTAAAATTAAATCTGCTTTAATATAATTTGATTCTTCTGATATAATTTGACCTAGCTATTTTGATATAAAAACTTTTTCCCGGGTAATTTGATAATTTATAATAGAGATATTAAAAAGTATCTCT
Organism: Monomorium pharaonis; assembly: GCF_013373865.1. Classification (NCBI taxonomy): domain Eukaryota; kingdom Metazoa; phylum Arthropoda; class Insecta; order Hymenoptera; family Formicidae; genus Monomorium; species Monomorium pharaonis. The sequence goes on along the minus strand of NW_023415866.1, from coordinate 600 downwards.
AAATTTTTTTCACATTTTTTGAAAGCCTAGAGAAAAGTAAAAAAAAGTCGAACAAACTGTGTTAATAAAGAGTTTATATAAGATCAAAGACAATATTAAAGAAATATTTAAATTATCTGTAAACTGCTTTCAGTAATAAATAATTATATAGTAATATAAGACGTTTATAACAATAGTTAATATATATAATACCAGTGAGCAGTTGAGAAACACAAGCAACTTTAATTGTGTGTGTATAATTGATTCTATTAATTATCAAGAGAGTAAGCACACAGCTCTCAATCTCTTCGCGATGAATCAGCCGGCAGCCGAACTAAAAGGCAGACCGGAAGTAGGTGTTGTGAAATCTAACAGAATGAAGCACAGTAGTGGTTAAAGTATCGTGCACGAGGGGGGAGCAGCATTGTCGACGATAAAAATAGTTGACATGTGCGTCAAATGCGAGGGACGTGCCCGTTCGATTCCGGGACACGGGCGCATAAACCTGCGCGTACTCGCGATGTCATTCTCAGCAGGAAGCTAGTCATTGTAAAATGCCACTTTACGCCATTCTCGGCCGCGACTCCACCGTAGGAATTCTCAAATTGTATAATCGCGCGC
>NW_023415865.1:0-8481 GCF_013373865.1 Monomorium pharaonis | reverse complement strand
TAACAATTATCATAACAGTAGAACTAAAGACAGTCGTATATCAACGTATATGAAAATAAAGCACACGTTCAAATATACATTAAAATATAAACACACACACACACACACACACACACACACACACACGCGCGCGCGCGCGCGTGTTAAAAAAATAGCAAATATAAAAGTTTCTTATTTTTTCCACGTAGAATCAGATAGCGCATTCAATTTTTTTTAAATTAGCGCTTTTTTACAATTTGTTTAAACAATTATTGCTACAACAATTATATTTGCAAAAAAAAACACGGGTAATTTCTTTTTCGCTTATGCTATGAATCCTGTAGTTAGTTTGGCGTTATCACGACTGTGTTAGGCATGAGCCTTGATGGATTAAATATATTGCTATCAAAGAAAAGATTTTGGAAGGCGCGATCTAATCGTTGTGCGTTTTCAAAATTTTCGCAATGTTATCTTGCAGTAGAATATCTTACGAGAATTAAAAAAAAAAATTGATCAAATTTGGTAAAGAATTGGCCCGTGGCTGGGTTTTTGTCCATAAAAGTGCCTTATTTTCCCACTGTGCGCCGTCGCCGCCGCCCGCCAAGCAGCATTTTTCAATTAACTTTCCGACTATGGACTACTTTTCTACTAATCACGTTGTAAGCGGTCCAAGAAAGTTATAAAATGTAACTTATAATTAAAAAATAATACTAATGTTTTTTGGACGTCGTCTTACGTTAAAATTACAACGTGCTTTTTTATCACTTTTCCAACGTCAAATATAAAACAGTTTAAGTTCTATTATCCGACGTTAAGATATTTAACGTTCGCCTGACGTTATACTCTGCACCACACTTTTCAAACGACTTTAATACGTAATTTCCCAACGCTAAAGTTCGATATAGTGTGGAACGCCGACTTTGCCATTTTATTCCTCAAAGAGGAAGACAAATAATCCGCCATTTTCTAGTACATTTAGATTAATATTTTTTAACGCATTTTATTAACAATTTAAAGGATTTAAATAATATATCTGTTAAAGTTAATTTTGACAACATGTCTATTTTAAAAGTAATTTTGATAAAAAAAAAATAAAAATCTATATTTTGAGAATTTCAGTTATTTAATAAAATATTTAGTAATTTGGAATATTTTAGAAGGAATTCGTCTAATTTCGATCTATTATTTTCACATTTATCAATAAAGTGGGTTTCGTTATAAATTTTCAGTGCTGAGTTCGTGTATTTATGGAAAAATTACAATAGCATCAAAGACTACGCAAGCTACATTTTTCTTCTAAAGCCATTTTATTTGTGCCAAATTGATAAGTACATATTATGAGACATTTATTATGAGACATCAATGCCGTTATATGGTTTGTATAGAAGCACGAAAACTACACCTAAAATATTACGTGTTGTAAAAAAATAACTTCAGGTCTAGCAAAGTATACAAAATCAAAGTTTACAAAAATTACTTACACTAACATTAAAACTGGTAGAAAAAATGTAACCTCAATTTAACTTAAATAAGTCGGCTTCCAACGTTGGTATATCTTAAGTTTGATTTCCCAAATTAGTGCAAAAGAGAATCTAAACGACGTAGCGAAAACATTGGATACCAACGTTAAGTGTGTTTATCTTAATGTCGGGCGGATGTCAAAATGCTGCTTGGGCCACCATCACCGCGGTGCTCGCTATCTCCCTCTATTGCGAATCTGTCTCTCCCTCGCCCGTACGCGATATCTTTCAGCCTCCATCGCCGCGGTGCTCGCGCTCTCCTTCTACTCCGAATTTCTCTCTCTCGCCCGTACGTGACACCTCCAATCGTACAGTTTTATCATTATCTCATTCTTTCTCTTTCATCTGTTGCGTTCTTTCATACGCGGTCTCCCATTCACATACAGGCGTTCCTACCCATCTCATCTATATATGTACCTCCTTCTCAGTTTTGCACACGCCATTATATCGCAAAGGAATAGGGAAGAGAGAGAAAATTAGTTAGAATAATTATTTATATACTTCTTTAATTATTTATTTCATAATGCGTCGTACATCTACCTTATCATCGAATTATTTTGAAATGTTTTTAAGAGCAGATAATGAATATAATTTTTGAACATTACAATTATAGTAAAACATGTATAATTTTTAATATTTTACTAAAATATTTTTTATAATGCCATATAAAAAATGAAAAAATACATTTTTTAAATGTAAAATGTTATAAAGTCTCATCATAATAATGTTGTATTATATATATATATATATATATATATATATATATTATACATCACATATTTGCATTAACAAGTATCTTTACCGTAGGTATATTTTGAACATTCGGAGGCTTGTAATTTTATTATTTTTATATTAATAATATAATATTTTTGACATTTAATATATATATCACGTATATTATTTGTGCATTGGTTGCCGACGGCGGCGGCGGTGGCGGGGGGAAAAAGGAGAAGCGTGGCGTTGTCGCCGTTCCCACGTCTCGCCGCACCGCGCCTAAGCTCGTGTCGATGACTGCTACGCACACTCACGATTATATGACGAGATTATGAATTATTAATAAAAATAGGATAAATTCAAATCGTAATAAATTTCTGTAAATAAGAAAGTAGAAAGAGAGAAAGCGATGGAAACGTATGGAATAAATGGAAATAATATAATATTTGCCGCAAATTCTCTCATCGTTTTTTATGGAATATTAAATTAACGAAGATTTATCACGATTAATTCTTTATACATTCTCCTTTCGTAACCATCTTATTACAAAATTGCGAAATGCACGAAATACCATCACTAATATACACTCTTTGTAAAATAACGATAGAAAAATATTCACGTTTGATCTAAGGACTTCAGAATGAATTATTCGATGCGACTTCTACGGTAATTATAGGTAATTAGAGATCAATGTTATGTCAAGTATCGTTAGTATGGTTAACTACAAAGGATTTTCTCTTGTATATGATAAAGAACTTCGAGTTTCTTCTATCGTTAATTCAATGTAAGTCACTGAAAATCTGTCATAATTAATAATGCAATTAAAGGTAAAAGAAACTGTAAGTTTTCTATGGTTATGAAAGAAAATCTTTCGTTGTGTTAACAATACATGATTAAAAATAAAATTTTAAATTGTCGCTACATCTCACGAACTTGTGCGTGACGATAGAGCGATTCTCTGCAAACATTTCTTGGTCTCGGCGACCGTTAGAATACGATTCCTCTTAATTATTTTTCTTACAAGGACAACGAGAAGAAAAACGTTAAGTCCACTGGACGTAAAAATGAAACTCAAATAATATTGATTGGAACTGTTGTTAAAAATGACGTATAAAAATTGCAGCAACGTTCTGCTTTATTTTTATAAAAAACTCTAGAATTGTAGAAGTGTTAGTGAAATTATCTTCTTGATATTAAGTAAGTCACATTTCAAAGCAATACGAAAAATATAAAAATTTTACGGTTTGTTTGTTCTATTATTACGTTTAAATTTTTGTATAAATTGTAAATTCCATATAAAAGTAGCATTACGATTTAAATTAAATTTCTTACATTAAAATGTAAAATTATATTAAAATGTAAAAAATATCGCTGCAAAAATTTACTTGTATTCACTTATTCGTTAAAAAGTTATCTATCAAAAATTATCACACACACGCGCAAAAAAAAGTACAAAGTTCAATTTTACATACGAGTCAAGAGTAAATAAAAAATTCAATAATTAATAATTCAGAATTCAAAATTTTATACGAAAATTCAAACTTAATAATAGAACAAACCGTAAAATTTTTATATTTTTCGTATTGTCTTGAAATGTGACTTACTTAATATCAAAAAGATAATTTCACTAACACTTTTGCAATTCCAGAGTTTTTTATAAAAATAAAGCAGAACGTTGCTGCAATTTTTATATTAAAAAGACAAAGATAAAAAGATGTATTTCACGAATTTAGCAAAATATCTTTCCCTCTAAAGTATTTACAGAAACACGATAAATGTCATTTTTAACAACTGTTCCAATCAATATTATTTGAGTTTCATTATATGTCATATAAAATTTTTTTAACAAGATTACTATTTTTTAACATTTTTAACATTAAACACGATACGACGCTCAAAGAGAAAGTATCGTGCTGATTATTTATCGCAGTTTTAGTGATAATTTTTGCTAATTTTTTTCTTCGATCGTGTTTAACACTAAAAATGTAAAGAAATGATAATTGTTAAAATTTTATTCAAATTACACATAATGAAAGTAGAATAATGCAAACTAAAGATGTTGTTAAACGTGGTAACATTTATTGTATTTGTGTACTACGTAGTACTTGAGAGAGAAAGAGAAAGAGAGAGAGAGAGAGTGAGGGGGGGGAGGGAGAGAGAGGTGTCATACTAAAATGCGCGAAATACTTATCCATAGTATGTTACACTCTTTGTAATAACACAGAAAAATATTCCCTCTTGATGTAACGATTTCACGATAGCTTAGGCGCGATGCGACGATAATTATGCTTAAAAATTAATGTTCAACATCATGTATTGTTAACACAACGAAGGATTTTCTTTCATAACCATAGAAAACTTACAGTTTCTTTTACCTTTAATTGCACTATTAATTACGACAGATTTTCAGTGACTTAGAATGTATTAACGATAGAAGAAACTCGAAGTTCTCTATCATATACATATATCATGTATTTGTTTATGTTATATATTTATTTCATTTTTATTAACTTATTAGATTTTTTCACGTTTATTATTTTCACAATATTTACCATTTACATTACAAAATAATTTTTTTAATATTTTAATTTTATAAAATAGTAGGCATATTGTGAAGCCCCTGGAAGGGGACAAACCGGCTTTGCGTGTGTGTGTGTACATGTGAATCTGGAAAATAAATCAAGTGAGCTTTTTCGCGCAAGAGATTACGAGATCTCAGAAATGAGTGTACCAATTTTAATCGAAGTGGTCGCAATCGAAAGCTAACATCAATAGTCGTCGAACGCCTTATATATAGTGCTAACTGATTAACACAATATGACACTATACTACACGGAAAGAATTTTCTCTTAAAAATTACCTTGAAAATCGTGGTAATTGTGGGACAACGTAAACCTTGAAGAATTTTACTATACTTTGACAAAATGTACTAAAATTTTAATAAAATTTGCTAAAATTTTGTAAATTTGACTATACTTCTAAAAAAATTTACTAAAACTTTGCCAAATTTTATTAAAATTTTATTAAAATTTTAATAAATTTTAGTAAATTTTGTTAAAAGTATGGTAAAATTCTTCAAGGTTTACGTTGTCTCACAATTACCAGGAATTTTCAAGGTAATTTTTAAGAGAAAATTTTCTCCGTGTAGTAATAGGGTATATAGAGGCGGGAGAGAACCGGTCTACGTTTGGAAAGGGAATCCGATTGAGATCGGAAGGGGAAGAGAGACCGCAATAATATCCGGTCCTAGATACTTACCAATAAAGTGTTTTATTAGAAAGCGGTCTACCCAGACAGCACATATTATTCAACATCTTTTAATCGTCTTTTACAGTTGCATTATAGACATGTTTTATTCTTAATACTTTTTAAATTTGTTTTATGAGAAAAAAGTGATGTAAATAAAATTTTAAATCTGATAAATATATATATACATATAATACAATATAATATAAAATTACATAATTATATTTTGTATATTATATATGTTAACGTATATAAAGTACTATTTTATATTTAGGTTTCATTCCCCAACTTGAGATGGTATCGATATCTCCCGTTTTTCTTAGCCATTTTGAGAACTTCCTGGTCAATTCGTCGAACGTTGTGCTTGAAAAGTTCAAGTTTAAAATTATTTTTTTTAATTAATACCAAGTTATTTATTTTTTATTAAAAAACTAAAGCGTATAAGATTACCAATAATAATATTGGAAAAAAATAATTCTTTTATTCCTTCAGTTTTCCTTAATCTGTTCCATGTTAAATTTTTTGCCAATCTATTTCTAAGAAAAGTGACCAAACAATTGGTTAAATGTTTAATCGCAGTTGCTCCTCCAATGGTTTGAATTTTTTTTTTCCTGTAACAATATATAACACAATATACATTATTTCAAAAGAAAAAGATTACGATTATTTGAAAAGTGTGTAAAACAAAGAGAAATAAGAACAAAACGAATATATATATATATATATATATATATATAATTTATATGATATATATATTTAAAAGCATACATATTTTATTACAAAAGTATTATATAAATAATTGTTATACGGAAAGTAATTCTATTTTTGTATAAGATAAGGGGAAGCTTAATACAAATCTTTGATTTCGAAAACTTGTATAAAATAAATTACTCAACTCAGTTCTGTTTTTCAATTCGGTTTCTCAACAGGCAGTAGTATACAATGTTGCGTGTAATATTGCAATAGTATGTATACGATGATGGTAACAACACAATGACGACACTAACGAGCGGCAAAGAGGCGAAAAGAGCATAGGAAGGGTGATGGAGAAAGGAAAAAAGCGAGAGAGAGATAGAGAGGAGAACAGTGATCGCAAAGAGAAAGACAGGGGACCAACACTAAAGGCGGAAGGACCCATTTCTGTCATTCATTATTTTAATTCTGTTATTACGTCCAGCCTTATAGGAATTAACTCTTTATTTGGTAGAAAGGATATTTCGGGAAGGACAGGTAAGGCAGGGAAGAACGTAACAAAACGTGTAGAATTCCCGTGGGCACACAGATTAAGAGAGTGTAGGTGCCTCGGGTCGAACGCACTTTTTATGACTCAAAATACAGGTCAACGTGTCGATAAGCCCGCTATAAACCCGTTTCGAGTCGTACGTCCGTCGGTCCAAGTTTTGAGTCAACGAATTGAATCGCTTTAATTCGGGATCGGACCAGGTGCAGCCTTTGTTCGGGAGGGGCGAGGTCGTTGAAACTTAAATAAATGACGAAGTTTACATAAAATTAACAAAAGTATTTATTCTAATAACAAATAAAAATGAAAATAAAAAGATACAAATAAGCAAATAAGCGCCGAAGTCGTGGTTTGACAATTTTGCAATAACGGTTATAATCAAATTTAAACGCATAGTGAGTATATATATGTATAGTTGTACAAATTATATAAGTATGTGGTGGGCGGAGAAGAAGGGAAACAAAAAGATTTTTTTTTTTTTTTTTATTCTATAGTATTAACGGTGAACGCGGAGCAAAGAAATAGACGAAGGGTTTACTAAATGGTTTCATGAGGAAAACAGAGATACTTAAAATAGTAAGAGGATGAAGAATAACGTGGGAGAGAGTGGGGATGGAACATTTTTGAGTTTTGGGAACTGATCGAGGAACAAGTAAGAGAAGCAGGAGGAGCGGGAACGTTTCAACGATCACACGGGGGTTCTTCGAGATTATGGCATGGTGTCGGAATATCTGAGGATCACACAAGGGTTCCTCAGGGTTGGGGAATGATGACGGGATATCCTGAGGATCACACGAGGGTTCCTCAAGGTTGTGAGGTGGTGTCGGGAACTTGAGATTCGCACACGGGAGCCTCAGGTTCGTGTAATGTGAGGGAATTATTTATAAATAATAGAGGGTGTCCTTACAAGAAGTAAAACGGAAGGGGAGCAGATGAGTAACGTAAAAAACAAAAAGAATTATGATTGTTGAAACTTATTCATTCCTGGTTTTTCGAGCAAATCTGTCCCGGAATCAAGGGATTTCTTGACCGGATAGAAAGGCACTAAAGTTTATTCACGCACTGATTCCTACATGATTATTTCTATTTATTAACTGAACTAATGACTAACCAACAACGCTCTTACTCATTGACCAACTAACTAACTCTAAAAACTCTAAACGTTACTAAACTCACAACTCACTACTCTCTTCAAGATTTAGTATTATATATACAGAGGCTTACAGAGGGAGGATCCAGATGTGGGTGGTTCAAATGTTCTAACTGTAGGACTCTTTTTTAGGATTGTGTGGTGGGTGAATTCTAAGTTTTCTTATTAAAGAAATAGTTTTTCCTCTTTGCCCAATCATATGTTGAATAATCTGTCGAAAGTTTCTCTGTTTTCTCCACATTCTTTCAATTTTATCGAGGGATCCGACCTAGTCGCGTAGTTATCTTCCCTTTGGGTTTAAGAGATAAATAATTTTTTCTATCGTGTTAGACGTGCTACGGTATGGTTTGCAGATGGAGGAATGGTTATTTATTTTTTGCTTATGTTTAGGTACTTTATTGCTCATTTTTTTGTGAGGAAACGTGAAACTTTGCTTTAAATGTTTGTTTCTGAATTTCCATGTTTGTTTTTGAATTTCTATCTACAGAATTTATTATTTGTGATTCAATATTCAAAAGGAGTCAAATTTGGTTCGTTTCGTCCATCCATGTTTGTCACCACGTTTCTAACAGACTAATCCTAAACGCATAAAAAATTATCGGAGGACCTGCTGAAACGTAATTTGCTTTGCT
>NW_023415864.1:38282-50818 GCF_013373865.1 Monomorium pharaonis | reverse complement strand
GAGTGGCGATGGAGCAGTCGAACAACCTCTGCTCAGTTTCTATCGGTCCCCCGATATTCCAGAGCGGCGAAGTGCTTTCCTCTTTCCGCGCCGCGCCCGCGATTCCTGATCCCTTTCGGGAGAAGGGATGCCTGTGCAAGACATTTGGCGATACTCTCCAAGTCCAAAAACCGTAACAACTTTGACTAGTCTTTTTCACGTCGATACACGTCTCCTAACTCTAACTTTAATTCTCTTTTAATCTTTGAAATTTTTTAGACTACTGCAACGCGTTACAAAGTGATTGATGAAAAACAGAACCAGAGTTATTGGAGAAGATAGAAAACTAAACTAAACAAAACTAAATTTTTTAACTCTATAAGACTATCGATTTAAATAAAAAAACAAGACGTACCTTTTAAGGATAAATTTTTTCAGAGAATGCTTCTTTGATAAATAAAAAAAGTATCTTTTTAAAAAAATTCTTTAAACAGATGAAAATTCGTTCCCGATCGATCATTCTTTCGGCACAACGAATTATTATCGATAGGACCAATAGAAGTAGTCAGACTACTTTTAACCACCTCTAAGGAACCATCCTTACTCGCGCAATCTCAAACTAATGACGATTTATTCCAATTTTTGATGAATCAATCCAACATGTACTTACTCACAAATGCAATTTGTGTTTAATGTTTTTGGAGGTGAAAAAAGGTACAATTGATACGTAAAACAATTTTCCTGTATTGCTGCATTTGCAAAGTCATCGAGTCAAGCATCAAAATTTTAACGATTTGATTGTATGATTCATATAATTTAATTATAATAAATAAAAAATAAATACACACACATACTGATTTGAAATTTTATTTGTATAAAATGTCCAGGATAATCCAGGATTTTAGCATGTGAATAAACTAAAGAATATAAAATAGCAGTCAATAATATGTTAATAACGAGAGAGATCCTTCGTTATCAAAATCCATAGGACGAATAAAACTCGCAACGACAAATCTAGCGGAAAAAAAGATGATTTTTATTTTCTTTGCGCTTTCTCGCAATACATGCGGCATGGCGGATGGAATCGAGGATCCATGAGTCATCGGGAATTCGAAACCGATTCAAAACTGGTTGTTTGACCGATGGAATGTAACTTTTAACAGTGTACAAGCCTGCGGTTATAAATGACTCGTAGAGTGTTGCACAGCGAGGATAAAGCAGGATATCAATAAGAAGGAAAACATTGCAGTGCTCGTTCATTTTCTAGAATCAATGGATAATTTTATATCAATATTTTGTTCCATTATATTTCTGCAAACATTTAGACCCATGGCATTATATACAATAATTACTTGGTCTTTTCTTTAGCAGCTACATTGCTGATCTGGTACAATAAATTAGAGTGAGAAAAATATACTTGTTAATTTTGCTTTAACTTATTGCACTAATTTATCGCTATAAAGAACAAACCACTTGACTCGCCATCATAAAAAAATTGGTCACACCGAAAATGACTTAATAATATTACAGTGAATAGTTGAAAACGTTTATGATTTTCTTCTAATAAATAATTGTTTATGAATACTCGAGTACGAACTTTTTGCACGGTTATATTCTTCTAAAAAAAGATTTTTTTTTTGTATTATTGTAAAAAAATTGTGTTTCAACAACTAATTTGTGTTACAAATTTGACCAAGCAGATGACGCATGTTAAAAACAATTATATATACACGATCCATTGAATTCCAGTCTCTCAAATTTTTATTACTTTTTTATCAAATTTTTTATTTTTAAATAAATTATAATAATAATGTAAAACCAATAAAAGATACAATTTAAATTGGAGAGATTATATTGAACGGTTAAATGCAGATGATATAAAAAATATAATATTAATTTATACATGAATGTAATACGGTACATGCTCGTTTTCAATTAATTATTATCATTTTACAATCATAGTTGATATGCGTTCTTAAAGCGAGCATGAACCAAATGTAATTTTGATTTTATTAATAATTAGATCGGATGATAAAAGTATATTATATAAATACATACATGCTTTACGCCAGAGCAAAAACGAGAAGAGACGGCATAGACCAAAGCGAAAGTGAACTAGATTGGTTGTGCCATGTTGTTGACAGAGCATCCAATTTACCAACAAAGCACCACCGATTGTTCATTGATTAACAATAAGTCATGTTTTGCCTATCGAGGAAGTTGTGTGATAAGCGAAAATGAGCCAGAAGGATATCCGGTACTATACTACACGTAAAGAAAGTTTATCAACATGGTAAAACTACGTGGACAGAAGAAGGGTGTGTGTGGCAGGGAGAGGGTTACGAAAAAAGGGAAGTTGTCACGTTGAAGAGGGAAAAGTAGACACGCATCAGACACGATTATTCGCATAATTGAATGTCGGAAACGAAATGTTCGTGGCAATGATCGTAGTACAAGTGTCGGTATTGCATTATGTTGATTACATAGGACCACTTTCTTTTTTATTTACCAGAAAAAGTTTTTTATATAAACTTTGGGGTGCTGAACTCGAATCTGTTGCCCGTTTTGCTCCAACGCGTCAAGTTTTTTTGTAAATCACGAAGATATGTGATTTATACAGGTGAGATAAGGTTTTTTCACTTTTTCTCCGCAACTAAGCGTTATTGCGAAAAATGTACGGGACAAGTTGTTCGTCTCGACGAGGCGCATATTTCATCTCCTACAAACTTTGTCGTAAAGTCGACAGTTTACAAAATACGGCGTTTTTTCACTTTTCCTCCGCAACCATACGTTCTAGCGAAAAGTGTTTGGGACAAAAGTTGTTTCACTCGACGAGGCGCACATTTCATCTCCTATAAAACTTTGTCGTAAAGTCGACGGTTTACGAAATACGGTGTTTTTTCAGTTTTTCTCCGCAACCAAGCGTCTTTCCGAAAAGTGTTTCAGACAAAAGTTGTTCCCCCCGACAAGGCGCACATTTCATCTCCTATGAAACTTTGTCGAAAAGTCTACGGTTTACGAGATACGGCGTTTTATCAGGTTTTCTCCGCAACCAAGCGTTTTTGCGAAAAGTGTTTGAGACAAAAGTTGTTTCACTCGACGAGGCGCACATTTCATCTCCTATAAAACTTTGTCGTAAAGTCGACGGTTTACGAAATACGGTGTTTTTTCAGTTTTTTATGCAACCAAGCGTTTTAGCGAAAAGTGTTTAAGACAAAAGTTGTTCCAATCGACGAGGCGCACATTTCATTTTCTATGAAACTTTGTCGTAAAGTCGACGGTTTACGAGATACGGCGTTTTTTCAGTTTTTCTCTGCAACCAAGCGTTTTAGCGAAAAGTGTTTGAGACAACAGTTGTTCCCTTCGATGAGGCGGACATTTCATCTCCTATGAAACTTTGTCGTAAAGTCGACGGTTTACGAGATACGGAGTTTTTTCAGTTTTTCTCCGCAACCAAGCGTCTTTCCGAAAAGTGTTTCAGACAAAAGTTGTTCCCCCCGACGAGGCGGACATTTCATCTCCTATGAAACTTTGTCGTAAAGTCGACGGTTTACGAGATACGGAGTTTTTTCAGTTTTTCTCCGCAACCAAGCGTCTTTCCGAAAAGTGTTTCAGACAAAAGTTGTTCCCCCCGACGAGGCGCACATTTCATCTCCTATGAAACTTTGTCGTAAGGTCGACGGTTTACGAGATACGGAGTTTTTTCAGTTTTTCTCCGCAACCAAGCGTCTTTCCGAAAAGTGTTTCAGACAAAAGTTGTTCCCCCCGACGAGGCGCATATTTCATCCTCTATAAAACTTTGTTGTAAAGTCAACGGTTTACGAGATATAACGGTTTTTCGCTCTATCTCCGCAACCAAGCGTTTTCGCGAAAAGTGTTTCAAACAAAAGTTGTTTAACTCGTCGAGGCGCATATTTCATCCCCTAAAAAACTTTGTCGTAAAGTCAACGGTTTACGAGATATAACGTTTTCTCGCTCTATCTCCGCAACCAAGCGTTTTCGCGAAAAGTGTTTCAAACAAAAGTTGTTCCCCTCGTCGAGGCGCATATTTCTACATCTGTAAAATTTTGTCGTAAAGTCAACGGTTTACGAGATATAAAGTTTTTTTCGCTCTATCTCCGCAACCAAGCCTTTTCGCGAAAAGTGTTTCAAACAAAAGTTGTTCCTCTCGTCGAGGCGCATATTTCTACATCTGTAAAATTTTCTCGTAAAGTCAACGGTTTACGAGATATAAAGTTTTTTCGCTCTATCTCCGCAACAAAGCGTTTTCGCGAAAAGTGTTTCAAACAAAAGTTGTTTAACTCGTCGAGGCGCATATTTCATCCCCTATAAAACTTTGTCGTAAAGTCAACGGTTTACGAGATATAACGTTTTTTCGCTTTATCTCCGCAACCAAACGTTTCGCAAAAAGTGTTTCAAACAAAAGTTGTTCCCCTCGTCGAGGCGCATATTTCATCCTCTATAAAACTTTGTCGTAAAGTCAACGGTTTACGAGATATAACGTTTTTTTGCTCTATCTCCGCAACCAAACGTTTTCGCAAAAAGTGTTTCAAACAAAAGTTGTTCCCCTTGTCAAGGCGCATATTTCATCTTCTATAAAACTTTGTCGTAAAGTCAACGGTTTACGAGATATAACGGTTTTTCGCTCTATCTCCGCAACCAAGCGTTTTCGCGAAAAGTGTTTCAAACAAAAGTTGTTTAACTCGTCGAGGCGCATATTTTACTCCCTAAAAAACTTTGTCGTAAAGTCAACGGTTTACGAGATATAACGTTTTCTCGCTCTATCTCCGCAACCAAGCGTTTTCGCGAAAAGTGTTTCAAACAAAAGTTGTTCCCCTCGTCGAGGCGCATATTTCTACATCTGTAAAATTTTGTCGTAAAGTCAACGGTTTACGAGATATAAAGTTTTTTCGCTCTATCTCCGCAACCAAGCGTTTTCGCGAAAAGTGTTTCAAACAAAAGTTGTTCCCCTCGTCGAGGCGCATATTTCTACATCTGTAAAATTTTGTCGTAAAGTCAACGGTTTACGAGATATAAAGTTTTTTCGCTCTATCTCCGCAACCAAGCCTTTTCGCAAAAAGTGTTTCAAACAAAGTTATTCCCCTCGTCGAGGCGCATATTTCATCTCCTATAAAACTTTGTCGTAAAGTCAACGGTTTACGAGATATAACGTTTTATTGCTCTATCTCCGCAACCAAGCCTTTTCACGAAAAGTGTTCCAAACAAAAGTTGTTCCCCTCGTCGAGGCGCATATTTCATCCCCTGTAAAACTTTGTCGTAAAGTCAACGGTTTACGAGATATAACGTTTTTTCGCTCTATCTCCGCAACCAAACGTTTTCGCAAAAAGTGTTTCAAACAAAAGTTGTTCCCCTTGTCGAGGCGCATATTTCATCCCCTATAAAACTTTGTCGTAAAGTCAACGGTTTACGAGATATAACGTTTTTTTGCTCTATCACCGCAACCAAACGTTTTCGCGAAAAGTGTTTCAAACAAAAGTTGTTCTCCTCGTCGAGGCGCCTAATTCATCCCCTATAAAACTTTGTCGTAAAGTCGACGGTTTACGAGATAGGGAGTTTTTTCTGTTTTTCTCCGCAACGAAGCGTTTTTGCGAAAAGTGTTTAGGACAAAAGTTGTTCGCCTCGACGAGGCGCACATTTCATCTCCTATGAAACTTTGTCGTAAAGTCGACGGTTTACGAGATACGGAGTTTTTCCAGTTTTTCTCCGCAACCAAGCGTTTTTGCGAAAAGTGTTTGAGGCAAAAGTTGTTCCCTTCGACGAGGTGGACATTTCATCTCCTATGAAACTTTGTCGTAAGGTCGACGGTTTACGAGATACGGAGTTTTTTCAGGTTTTCTCCTCAACCAAGCGTTTTTGCGAAAAGTGTTTGAGACAAAAGTTGTTCGCCTCGACAAGGCGCACATTTCATCTTCTATGAAACTTTGCCGTAAAGTCGACGGTTTACGAGATACGGAGTTTTTTCAGTTTTTCACCGCAACCAAGGTTTTTAGCGAAAAGTGTTTGAGACAAAAGTTGTTCCCCTCGACGAGGCGCACATTTTATCTCCTATGAAACTTTGTCGTAAAGTCGACGGTTTACGAGATACTGCGTTTTTTCTCTGTATCTCCGCAACCAAGCGTTTTAGCGAAAAGTTTTTGAGACAAAAGTTGTTCTCCTCAACGAGACGCATTTCTTATTTTCTATCAACTTTGTCGTAAGTTTGTTAATTTACGAGATACGGCGTTTTATCTGTTTTTCTCTGCAAGCAAGCGTTTTAGCTAACCTATCCATTTTTCTAACACTTACTTTTATTTTTTCAGCCGCAACTTTTATTTTTCATTATTAAATTTCACATTTTCGATTTCAACTTATTTTTTTCAGACGTAACTTTTATTTTTTAGTTTCAACTTTCATCTTATCAGTTTCAACTTTTATTTATTAAACAATTTTTAATTTTCAGTCCTAGCTTTCATCCTTTCAGTCCCAACTTCATCTTTTTAGTTTCAATCTTTATTTTTCAGAAGTAATTTTTATTTTTCATTTTTAACTTTTATTTTCTCAGACGTAACTTTTATTTTTCAGTCAACTTTTATTGTTCAAATCTTACTTTTATTTTCTAGCTTTAACCTTCATTTTTCTATATTTAACATTTATTTTTCTATCCCTAACTTTTCTATCCCGAAATATCCCCATGTAATAGGGATTCGGATGGACTGGGCGCCATGGCGAGGGCGTATTGGAATTCAAGTCTCCCCTATGTAATAGGGGGGACTTCAATTCTGAATACGCCTTCAAGCCTTTACTAATACCACAGTCCTATATGTTTTTATTTGCTGTTTGACAATATGATAAAATCGTATATGACGGAATTAATATGGTTTTATTAGTGATTAATTACTGGCGTTAACTGTAATTATTTCTTATTGACGATTTCACCTTAAATGACGTATTGACGTTTTGTGCATGACATCTTGCTACCTATAACTATTAATCATTATTTTAAGATTGGTTAATAAATAACATTATTAAAATTAATATAATTAATACTATCAATATTTTAGAATCATCCCAGACAGCACATAATATTTACGATAAATATTAATATTTATTAATATTTATTTTTCAAAATAATATATAAATATTTTATATACACAAAAAAAATTTTTATTTAACATATTATTAAGATATACACTAAATATTTTATATATTTATGGTAAATAAAGAATAAAAATTTTTATAAGTAATACACTTCTCAAAAAAATTATGCTGTCACTAAATTTTGGCCAAAAATTAACAAAATTCGAACAAGTATAACTCAGCGAAAAATTATCGAAGAAATTTAGAGATGCCATATTTTTTGATTAGTGTATTTTTGTAAATATTTATAAATATTTTGCTAAAGGGGTGGCGATGAAAATAACGTAGAGTCGCTCGTTATCTTATTACATATACACTTGCTGCACGACGGCAGTTTCTTTATTGTTATGTGTGTTTGTATATGCGTTATACAATAATCTCTAAATGCTAATAAACATAGATAACGAATTACTCGCGATTACATGCGCGTGGCGTGTGTGACTCTACAGTGTGTGAGGCGCAACGGGGAGTATCCCGTTTGGACACGTAACGATTGGACACCGCTCGATTAGACACGCACGATTAGACACGCACGATTGGACATCGCACGATTGGACACCGCATTATTGGACACCGCATTATTGGACACCGCACGATTGGACACCGCACGATTGGACACCGCATTATTGGACACCGCATTATTGGACACCGCACGATTGGACACCGCATTATTGGACACCGCACGATTGGACACCGCACGATTGGACACCGCATTATTGGACACCGCATTATTGGATACCGTACAATTGGACACACACACACATTTACGTGTGTGTATGCAGATTTCTAATACAGTTTGCATGGGTTAGCGACTTGGACGGGGTGGGTGCGGGAGGGGGACCGAAGGCCCCCCTTGCACCCCCCGTGTGTGTGTGTGTGTGTGTGCGTGCAAGCATTTTCTGCACCACATAGGTTTGAAACTTTTCACGCAAAACAAGATGCTCCTAAAAATACGTATGTAGATATTTAAAATTCAATTTTTTGGACACGTAACGATTGGATACCGCTCGATTGGACACGCACGATTGGACACGGCTCGATTGGACACCGCACGATTGGACACCACACGATTGGACACCGCACAATTGGACACCGCACGATTGGACACCGCACGATTGGACACCGCATTATTGGACACCGCATTATTGGACACCGCACGATTGGATACCGCATTATCGGACACCGCAGTCTTCTAGTGAATAACATTTATATATCATATGACAGATTATCTAACCTTAGAAATATCTGGCAGAAAAAAGTTTTGATTTGCCAGAAAAAAATTGTATTTTAAATATCTATATACGTATTTTTAGGAGCATCTCGTTTTGCGTGAAAAGTTTCAAACCTATGTGGTGCAGAAAATGCTCGCACGCACACACACACACACACACACACGGGGGAGTGCAAGGGAGGCCTTTGGTCCCCCCTCCCGCACCCACCCCGTCCAAGTCGTTAATCCATGCAAACTGTATTACAAATTTGCATACACACACGTAAATGTGTGTGTGTGTGTGTGTGTGTCCAATTGTACGGTGTCCAATAATGCGGTGTCCAATAATGCGGTGTCCAATCGTGCGGTGTCCAGTAATGCGGTGTCCAATCGTGCGGTGTCCAATCGTGCGGTGTCCAATCGTGCGGTGTCCAATAATGCGGTGTCCAATAATGCGGTGTCCAATCGTGCGGTGTCCAATCGTGTGGTGTCCAATCGTGCGTGTCCAATCGAGCGGTGTCCAATCGTTACGTGTCCAAACGGGATACTCCCCATTCATTTGACCAAATAAAATTTTGTCCTTTCCTTAATAAGTTATGCAAAGGATCTAATATTATAGAATTATTTGGTATATATTTGTTATAAAAATTTATTTTCCCCAAAAATTGTGGAATATTTTTTTGTGTTTTTGGAATAGGAAAATTTTTGATTGCAATTAGATTATCTTTCAAGGGGCTAATCGAATTTTTTTTTATTATGTGCCCTAAATATTTTACTGAATTCTTTGCAAAAGTGCATTTTGATAGTTTTAATCTAAAACCTTTTTTCAATATTGCGTCCAATAGTTTTGTTAAGTGGCTAATATGTTCTTGAAAAGTTTTTGAAAAGATCAGAATATCATCTATGTAATTTACCGTAAATTCCGACAAGTTGTGTTTCTTTATTATGTTGCTTAATATCCTTTGAAAAATTGCTGGCGATGTTTTTAATCCAAAAGGTAAACAAGTTCACTGAAAGTGTCCTTCTTGAGTTACAAATGCGGTTTTTTGTTTATCTTCAATTCGTAGAGGAATTGACCAGAATGCTGAGTTTATGTCCAGCGTTGAGAAAAATTTACAATTTCTTGTTTTTTCTACTAAATCTTCAATTAATGGAAAAGGTTGTGATTGCGGAACTACATTTTTATTCAAATCACGGAAGTCTATACATAATCTTGATTTTTTTTCTCTTCTCTTTTATATGCCAAGGTTACTGGGGCAGCAAACGGACTATACGATTCTTCAATTAGATTTTTTTCTAGTCATTTTGATATTTGTTGTTCTATTTTTTTTTCCTTAATACTATATCTATATGGTCTTTTACTGCAATATTTATCTATTAACAAATCAATACGAGCTTCATAATCTTTTACTGTGCCTATATCATATTTATTTTTAGCAAAAATTGATTTATATTTATTAATAAATTTATCTATTTCCAATTTTTCCTGGGTATCCAAATGGTTTGTTGAGGCTTCAAACTTTTCCACTTTTATATGTTCATTGAAGTTGATTTTATATTCTTTTTTGTTTTTCAATTTATTCTTATTATTAGAATTTATATTTTCAAAATTTTTATCTAAAAAGTTCGGAGTTTTTTGTGTAATTTTTAATTTTTCATTTTGTATTAATTTAAATTCTTTTATACAGTCTAATCCAATAAGAAAATCGTAATTAAAGCTTTCATTATCCACTACAAAATCATCAATCTTTTTCTCTTTAGCAAAAATTTTTGCTTTTATTGTTACCATTCCATCTGTCTTTTTAACACCATTAATCGTTCTCAGGTTTGCAATTTTTGCATCATCACTTTTTTTTGTTTGTAAACGTTATAATTTTGAATTTATTAATGAAACATTTGGACCAGAATCATAAACTCCAAATACTTCCAACGTTTCATTTATTAATACTTTGATTTTGATTAATGGTGGTACTACAAGTTTTTTGGATCATTGTTGTTTAATTCCACTTTTAATTCAGAATTGTTAACATTTTTAATTTGATGTTTTTCTTTTCTGTCATCTTCTTTAGTTCTAAACCAACATGAAGACTTAGAGTGATAACGAGTACCTTTATTTGTTTTTTCGCAAATTTTGCATGGTTTTTGTCCTTCAAATTTTTCTCTGGTATTAGGAGTTGTATTGGTTTTTCTCTCAAAAATTTTCCTGTTAACTAAGTGTTCCAATTTTCCAATTTCATTGAAAAGGTCTTCAGTTTCCTTTAGGTTCTCTCTGTCAATCTTATCTGTTACATAGTTTGGTAGACCTGCTGCAATGAAATCAATTAAAGTGCCTGTATTAATTGATCTCCTTATCTCTAGTAAAAGCCTTTCTTTTTTTAAAGCATAATTCAGCAACGAACCTGTCTTATATTTGAACAAGAACGCATATCTAATTGAAGTCTATCCTTTATTTGCATACGTTTCGCGAATTCTTCTTCCATTTTTCCCATTCTGAATTTAGTGTAAGTTTGATAAGCATTGAGCTATACCAATCTAAACATGACTTCTCTAAAAATAATCTGAAAATTTCAATCTTTTCCTCATCTTTCTTTATATCCAATCGGTCACACTCTTTCTCGAAACCTTCTATCCATTGATTAGCATTGGAGTTTTTCCCTGTAAATTTTTCCATGACAAACTTTTCTGATAGTTTTTTTAAATTATGGTGTCCAGATGTTTGTGGGTTATTTTCAGCAAGCTTTTCTAAAATTTTTGTTAATGATTCTTCTGAAATATCAGCTTGTTTAGTTTTCTGCGTAATCTCTTCTGTTACGTCCAAAGTTACAGGAATGTTGGGTAGGATCGGGTGATTCCCTGGGTATCTTAAGAAAACGAGGAAGGGCGTAACAAACCTTACTCCCGAAGGCACCCGCTCGAGGAAAGGTCAAGTGCCTTAGGGGCAAACGCACTTCTTATGGCTAGAGATGTAGGTCAGTGTGCCGGTAGGCTCGCTGTAACCCGATCTCTGAGCCGTGCGTCCGTTGGTCCTAATTTTGAGTCAGCAAATTTAATTGCTTTAACTCGGGATTGGACCCGATGCAGTCTTAATCAGAAATGAGAAGGGTGAATTTATTAAAGCAACTATCAATTCATTTATTATTAACAAATTATTTATTCAGCATTAAATATAGACATAGCGGTAAGATTGTGAGCGATACGTGATTGTTTGACATTATTTATTGTATAGCGATAAACTAGTTGGTTAAAAAACAATTTTTACATTTTTGGACATTATTTATTATATTCTGCCATGGCAGTACTGCAATTGATAAGTATATGATTATACAGATTTATTTAATGTAGAGGTCGGCTAATCTTGTGATATACAGTCTTACAGTTCAGGTAAAATTTTGGTGTTGTAATGATATGTTTATATTTATTTCTATCGTGTTCTAATATTATGCCATGTACTAACGCTTGACCTATATCTACTTAAATATACGTTAGGTATCTTATATAATTCTACGAGATTTACAATATTTCAAATGTACAGTTGATTTTGTGTTGTTATATAATTTCCTCTAGTGTGAGAGTGGAAGGAGGGGGAAAGAAATTATAAAAAAAATCTATTGAGACGGTAAAAGGATCGTGATAATATGGGGTAAAGACAGGAATGCGGTCTGTGGGAGGGAGAGAGGATACTATAACGGATAAGCACGGGGTCGATCGCCTCGGGGATAAGGGCAAACTCACGATGGAGCAGGAGTAGGGGGTCAGTTTTAAGAGGAAACTGCTCTAACAATTCTATTAGGGATTGTTGGGTCCCATTAAAATAATAAAATCGTGGGGGAGGGGCTAAAGGGGGAGGATGTTCGGCTCTAATTTCTACATCTGAGGGAGAACCTGGGGGTGATATGTATTGTATGTCAAAATCAGAAGAAGGTGAAGGACAAGGTGGTATTTCTATAATTTCAGGTGAACTGATGGGTGAATAAGATAGTGAGGGAGGTGGAGGAGGTAAGGGAGGTGAAGGAGGTGAGGGAGGTGAGGGAGGTGAAAAGGATGACTCTAGAGCGGGTGAATAAGGAGTTTGGTTTTCTTGTATTGTTCCGTGTTGGTGCGCGTGTATCTGAGGTTCACACGCGGGAGCCTCAGATTCGTGTAATTGTGGTTGTGTATGAGGTTCACACGTGGGAACCTCGGGTTCGTATGTGCGTGTATGAGGTTCGCA
>NW_023415864.1:0-25000 GCF_013373865.1 Monomorium pharaonis | reverse complement strand
CCTAACCTAACCTAACCTAACCTAACCTAACCTAACCTAACCTAACCTAACCTAACCTAACCTAACCTAACCTAACCTATTTTTTTTTTTTTTTTTTTTTTTTTTGTGACGGAGTGGAAATCCTCATGGATCCCCGGGCCTCCGGGAAGGGCCCGGGTATGTCGGACTCCCGCCCCCTCGGGTGCGAATAGGACCTATGCGGTCTCGCACCCTCGGTGTGCAACGGGCAGGCCTACCGACTAAAACCACTCCGGATGGCCGTCAGGGCGTTTAGTCGGACTCCCCGGGAACTGCTGTAGCATTACTTCCGGGGAGCCCTCGCCCTAGGGTTGCGTAGGCAACCCTACATCCCGTGGAGGGACGGGAAGAGGACAAAACCCCCTCCCGCCCCCCCCTCAACCCGAAGGGGGCCATCCACCCCCCGGGTCTCCCTCCCGTCGGGGTCGGTCGGCCGAGCGGGGATCCCGGTCCCCGCCCCGAACCTGTCGCGAAGGCCGCCTCCCCCGACTGCGCACCCCTCCCTCCGCTCCCCGACGTGGGGGAGAGAATCAGAGGGGGGGGCGCGCAGCATCATGCCTCTCGCCCGGTCCCAAACTCCCCAGGACCGGGCGGAGGGAGGCGGGTAAGCGGGCGGCACTACTACGCGCTCGCCCGCAAACCCGCCCACTCACACCCCAACCGGCGTCCGTAAACGACGCGGGCCGGGGGGCGGGCGAGGCGGCGCCGCCGTCGTTAAGTACGACGCGGCACCGCCCCGCCCGTTCCATCCCGTGACGCCACCGCCCCCGCCACCGGAAGCGGCGCGTCTTCGATGAGGAGGGGGGCCAAAGAGCAAGGCACGGGGCCCGCCCCTCACAAGGAGGCGCGTAAGCCCAGGCGCCAGTCGCTCCGCCCCCCCCTCCACCGTCCCTCCGAGCGCGGACTCTCGCTCACACCGCGAGGGCCCCGCCCCACCATCCGCTCAGGAGGGGGAGAACGAGAGAGGGCCGCGAGCGGCCCGTCCCGATAGCCCCCCCCCGGGCCATCCCCCCATCCAGCGCGCCGGTCCCGGGGGTCCCAGAAAGGGACCCGGAACCGGCGCGCCACCACCAACACCGGCCTACGGGCGCGGAGGGGGCCACTTGACCCCGCTCCCGCGCACCCGCCGGGAAAGAGCGAGGGAGCCACGCCCACGAGTGACGCCGCATCCCTCGCCCCCCCACACTCGTCTCGCCAGGATCGCGACACTGCTCGCGATCCCGGCGAGCACCTCCAACAACGCGGGTCCCGCGGGGCCCTCATCCAGCCCCGCGGAAGCCCCATGTCCCGCCCTGTCCGCCCGCTTCCGGGCCCTCCCGTACAGGGGAGGGGGACAAGTCCCCCCCACCCACGCCCCGCGCGAGCCAGCCCCGCCTGCTCGCCGGGCCGCCGGGGGGGGAGGGGGGCAAACCCCCCACCCCCGACGGCCCTCTTCCTCTCTCGGAATTTCCGCCTCGCCGCCACTGCCCTTACACGGCCGTCCTCCCGACCGCCGGGCGGGGCAGCTCGCCGACCCCAACTTGTGGTCGGCGACCCCCCCGGAACCGGCGCAGACTGGGCACCTAAGTGCCCCACTGCACCCCCTCGCCACGTGACCCGGAGCCCCGCACCGATAGCATAAATTGCCACGATACGGGCCCCGACAGTCACGCCCAATGTGGCCCCGGACCAGGCACCGGAAGCACATGACTGCCCTCCCGGCGCCCGACCCGGGGCCACCCCTCTCGCTCGGAGGTTGGGGGGAACAAGGCCGTGCGTTTTGGCCAGTGTCCCCCCCGCCCCCCGACGTCCCTAAAGCGGGATCCCTCTCGTCGACCGCGCGCCGGCCGCCCGGACAGTCGGGGCCGACCGAACGGTCCACGCACCCGACCGGGTCCGTGCCGACGCAGCGGTCCACTACCTTAACCCCAGGGGGCGGATCCCACACTACGGGATCAGTCCCCCTGGAGACCCTCTTTCCGGGCATGGGACGCCCCGGCCCAACTCGCCGGTTAACGACGTCCACATGCCCGGAGCCGGTGCCCCGGCTCACTCTCTCGGGGCTCCGGGTCAGAAGACCCTCCAACCGGGACCGGAGCCCTTGCCCGACAGCCTCCCGCAGACCCCGAGCAACCTCACCATTAAGGGCCTCGCGCAGGTCCCGGACCTCCCTCTCATGGGACTCGCGCAGGCCCCTGATCTCCTCCTCGAGATCCCGACACCTTTCAAGGAGGGCCTCACGCTTCTCCTTGAAGTGCTCGGCCCTCCCCTCTCGGTCCCAGACTAGGCGAGCGATGAGGTCCACCATGACCGCATCGCTCCCCCCATCTGCCCGCCACCTGAGGAAGACCTCGTCCCACGCCTGGACGAGGCCGTCCCAATCGCGAGAGCGCGCGTCCCGCACCAGGGCCGCACGCACCACCCCCTCGACGACGTTATCCCCGTCGCCGGACCAGAGCCTCTTCCACGAGGCTCCGGACACCCCCACTAACGCAAGATGCCCGCCGCTCGATGACGACGCGGGGGGGGCCGGGACTATACCCCCCTGCGCGCCGGGCCCTGGGGCTCCGAGTACCCCTGGGCCGGTAACATCCTTCTTCTTTTTGGGCATCTTCCATAAATTTGGTTTGTTGACAGTGTGTCCTTCACCGGGTTTTACAGAGTTTTCCTTCTCTCCCTCCCGTACACGTACAGCCAAGGCCGTACGGTGCGCTCTTAGACCCCCGACGGCCCGCGGCCCGTCTACCTAAGCGGACAAGTCCACCCGGGATCGGGGCCACAAGGACCATCAGGGGAGCCCTCTCACCACGACAAGGTGGCGCACCGCGAGAGGGAACCTAACCTAACCTAACCTAACCTAACCTAACCTAACCTAACCTAACCTAACCTAACCTAACCTAACCTAACCTAACCTAACCTAACCTAACCTAACCTAACCTAACCTAACCTAACCTTTTTTTTTTTTTTTTTTTTTTTTTTTTTTTTTTTTTTTTTTTTTTTTTTTTGTGACGGAGTGGAAATCCTCATGGATCCCGGGCCTCCGGGAAGGGCCCGGGTATGTCGGACTCCCGCCCCCTCGGGTGCGAATAGGACCTATGCGGTCTCGCACCCTCGGTGTGCAACGGGCAGGCCTACCGACTAAAACCACTCCGGATGGCCGTCAGGGCGTTTAGTCGGACTCCCCGGGAACTGCTGTAGCATTACTTCCGGGGAGCCCTCGCCCTAGGGTTGCGTAGGCAACCCTACATCCCGTGGAGGGACGGGAAGAGGACAAAACCCCCTCCCGCCCCCCCCTCAACCCGAAGGGGGCCATCCACCCCCCGGGTCTCCCTCCCGTCGGGGTCGGTCGGCCGAGCGGGGATCCCGGTCCCCGCCCCGAACCTGTCGCGAAGGCCGCCTCCCCCGACTGCGCACCCCTCCCTCCGCTCCCCGACGTGGGGGAGAGAATCAGAGGGGGGGGCGCGCAGCATCATGCCTCTCGCCCGGTCCCAAACTCCCCAGGACCGGGCGGAGGGAGGCGGGTAAGCGGGCGGCACTACTACGCGCTCGCCCGCAAACCCGCCCACTCACACCCCAACCGGCGTCCGTAAACGACGCGGGCCGGGGGGCGGGCGAGGCGGCGCCGCCGTCGTTAAGTACGACGCGGCACCGCCCCGCCCGTTCCATCCCGTGACGCCACCGCCCCCGCCACCGGAAGCGGCGCGTCTTCGATGAGGAGGGGGGCCAAAGAGCAAGGCACGGGGCCCGCCCCTCACAAGGAGGCGCGTAAGCCCAGGCGCCAGTCGCTCCGCCCCCCCCTCCACCGTCCCTCCGAGCGCGGACTCTCGCTCACACCGCGAGGGCCCCGCCCCACCATCCGCTCAGGAGGGGGAGAACGAGAGAGGGCCGCGAGCGGCCCGTCCCGATAGCCCCCCCCCGGGCCATCCCCCCATCCAGCGCGCCGGTCCCGGGGGTCCCAGAAAGGGACCCGGAACCGGCGCGCCACCACCAACACCGGCCTACGGGCGCGGAGGGGGCCACTTGACCCCGCTCCCGCGCACCCGCCGGGAAAGAGCGAGGGAGCCACGCCCACGAGTGACGCCGCATCCCTCGCCCCCCCACACTCGTCTCGCCAGGATCGCGACACTGCTCGCGATCCCGGCGAGCACCTCCAACAACGCGGGTCCCGCGGGGCCCTCATCCAGCCCCGCGGAAGCCCCATGTCCCGCCCTGTCCGCCCGCTTCCGGGCCCTCCCGTACAGGGGAGGGGGACAAGTCCCCCCCACCCACGCCCCGCGCGAGCCAGCCCCGCCCGCTCGCCGGGCCGCCGGGGGGGGAGGGGGGCAAACCCCCCACCCCCGACGGCCCTCTTCCTCTCTCGGAATTTCCGCCTCGCCGCCACCGCCCTTACACGGCCGTCCTCCCGACCGCCGGGCGGGGCAGCTCGCCGACCCCAACTTGTGGTCGGCGACCCCCCCGGAACCGGCGCAGACTGGGCACCTAAGTGCCCCACTGCACCCCCTCGCCACGTGACCCGGAGCCCCGCACCGATAGCATAAATTGCCACGATACGGGCCCCGACAGTCACGCCCAATGTGGCCCCGGACCAGGCACCGGAAGCACATGACTGCCCTCCCGGCGCCCGACCCGGGGCCACCCCTCTCGCTCGGAGGTTGGGGGGAACAAGGCCGTGCGTTTTGGCCAGTGTCCCCCCCGCCCCCCGACGTCCCTAAAGCGGGATCCCTCTCGTCGACCGCGCGCCGGCCGCCCGGACAGTCGGGGCCGACCGAACGGTCCACGCACCCGACCGGGTCCGTGCCGACGCAGCGGTCCACTACCTTAACCCCAGGGGGCGGATCCCACACTACGGGATCAGTCCCCCTGGAGACCCTCTTTCCGGGCATGGGACGCCCCGGCCCAACTCGCCGGTTAACGACGTCCACATGCCCGGAGCCGGTGCCCCGGCTCACTCTCTCGGGGCTCCGGGTCAGAAGACCCTCCAACCGGGACCGGAGCCCTTGCCCGACAGCCTCCCGCAGACCCCGAGCAACCTCACCATTAAGAGCCTCGCGCAGGTCCCGGACCTCCCTCTCATGGGACTCGCGCAGGCCCCTGATCTCCTCCTCGAGATCCCGACACCTTTCAAGGAGGGCCTCACGCTTCTCCTTGAAGTGCTCGGCCCTCCCCTCTCGGTCCCAGACTAGGCGAGCGATGAGGTCCACCATGACCGCATCGCTCCCCCCATCTGCCCGCCACCTGAGGAAGACCTCGTCCCACGCCTGGACGAGGCCGTCCCAATCGCGAGAGCGCGCGTCCCGCACCAGGGCCGCACGCACCACCCCCTCGACGACGTTATCCCCGTCGCCGGACCAGAGCCTCTTCCACGAGGCTCCGGACACCCCCACTAACGCAAGATGCCCGCCGCTCGATGACGACGCGGGGGGGGCCGGGACTATACCCCCCTGCGCGCCGGGCCCTGGGGCTCCGAGTACCCCTGGGCCGGTAACATCCTTCTTCTTTTTGGGCATCTTCCATAAATTTGGTTTGTTGACAGTGTGTCCTTCACCGGGTTTTACAGAGTTTTCCTTCTCTCCCTCCCGTACACGTACAGCCGAAGCCGTACGGTGCGCTCTTAGACCCCCGACGGCCCGCGGCCCGTCTCCCAAGCGGACAAGTCCACCCGGGATCGGGGCCACAAGGACCATCAGGGGAGCCCTCTCACCACGACAAGGTGGCGCACCGCGAGAGGGAACCTAACCTAACCTTTTTTTTTTTTTTTTTTTTTTTTTTTTTTTTTTTTTTTTTTTTGTGACGGAGTGGAAATCCTCATGGATCCCCGGGCCTCCGGGAAGGGCCCGGGGTATGTCGGACTCCCGCCCCCTCGGGTGCGAATAGGACCTATGCGGTCTCGCACCCTCGGTGTGCAACGGGCAGGCCTACCGACTAAAACCACTCCGGATGGCCGTCAGGGCGTTTAGTCGGACTCCCCGGGAACTGCTGTAGCATTACTTCCGGGGAGCCCTCGCCCTAGGGTTGCGTAGGCAACCCTACATCCCGTGGAGGGACGGGAAGAGGACAAAACCCCCTCCCGCCCCCCCTCAACCCGAAGGGGGCCATCCACCCCCCGGGTTTCCCTCCCGTCGGGGTCGGTCGGCCGAGCGGGGATCCCGGTCCCCGCCCCGAACCTGTCGCGAAGGCCGCCTCCCCCGACTGCGCACCCCTCCCTCCGCTCCCCGACGTGGGGGAGAGAATCAGAGGGGGGGGCGCGCAGCATCATGCCTCTCGCCCGGTCCCAAACTCCCCAGGACCGGGCGGAGGGAGGCGGGTAAGCGGGCGGCACTACTACGCGCTCGCCCGCAAACCCGCCCACTCACACCCCAACCGGCGTCCGTAAACGACGCGGGCCGGGGGGCGGGCGAGGCGGCGCCGCCGTCGTTAAGTACGACGCGGCACCGCCCCGCCCGTTCCATCCCGTGACGCCACCGCCCCCGCCACCGGAAGCGGCGCGTCTTCGATGAGGAGGGGGGCCAAAGAGCAAGGCACGGGGCCCGCCCCTCACAAGGAGGCGCGTAAGCCCAGGCGCCAGTCGCTCCGCCCCCCCCTCCACCGTCCCTCCGAGCGCGGACTCTCGCTCACACCGCGAGGGCCCCGCCCCACCATCCGCTCAGGAGGGGGAGAACGAGAGAGGGCCGCGAGCGGCCCGTCCCGATAGCCCCCCCCGGGCCATCCCCCCATCCAGCGCGCCGGTCCCGGGGGTCCCAGAAAGGGACCCGGAACCGGCGCGCCACCACCAACACCGGCCTACGGGCGCGGAGGGGGCCACTTGACCCCGCTCCCGCGCACCCGCCGGGAAAGAGCGAGGGAGCCACGCCCACGAGTGACGCCGCATCCCTCGCCCCCCCACACTCGTCTCGCCAGGATCGCGACACTGCTCGCGATCCCGGCGAGCACCTCCAACAACGCGGGTCCCGCGGGGCCCTCATCCAGCCCCGCGGAAGCCCCATGTCCCGCCCTGTCCGCCCGCTTCCGGGCCCTCCCGTACAGGGGAGGGGGACAAGTCCCCCCCACCCACGCCCCGCGCGAGCCAGCCCCGCCCGCTCGCCGGGCCGCCGGGGGGGGAGGGGGGCAAACCCCCCACCCCCGACGGCCCTCTTCCTCTCTCGGAATTTCCGCCTCGCCGCCACCGCCCTTACACGGCCGTCCTCCCGACCGCCGGGCGGGGCAGCTCGCCGACCCCAACTTGTGGTCGGCGACCCCCCCGGAACCGGCGCAGACTGGGCACCTAAGTGCCCCACTGCACCCCCTCGCCACGTGACCCGGAGCCCCGCACCGATAGCATAAATTGCCACGATACGGGCCCCGACAGTCACGCCCAATGTGGCCCCGGACCAGGCACCGGAAGCACATGACTGCCCTCCCGGCGCCCGACCCGGGGCCACCCCTCTCGCTCGGAGGTTGGGGGGAACAAGGCCGTGCGTTTTGGCCAGTGTCCCCCCCCGCCCCCCGACGTCCCTAAAGCGGGATCCCTCTCGTCGACCGCGCGCCGGCCGCCCGGACAGTCGGGGCCGACCGAACGGTCCACGCACCCGACCGGGTCCGTGCCGACGCAGCGGTCCACTACCTTAACCCCAGGGGGCGGATCCCACACTACGGGATCAGTCCCCCTGGAGACCCTCTTTCCGGGCATGGGACGCCCCGGCCCAACTCGCCGGTTAACGACGTCCACATGCCCGGAGCCGGTGCCCCGGCTCACTCTCTCGGGGCTCCGGGTCAGAAGACCCTCCAACCGGGACCGGAGCCCTTGCCCGACAGCCTCCCGCAGACCCCGAGCAACCTCACCATTAAGAGCCTCGCGCAGGTCCCGGACCTCCCTCTCATGGGACTCGCGCAGGCCCCTGATCTCCTCCTCGAGATCCCGACACCTTTCAAGGAGGGCCTCACGCTTCTCCTTGAAGTGCTCGGCCCTCCCCTCTCGGTCCCAGACTAGGCGAGCGATGAGGTCCACCATGACCGCATCGCTCCCCCCATCTGCCCGCCACCTGAGGAAGACCTCGTCCCACGCCTGGACGAGGCCGTCCCAATCGCGAGAGCGCGCGTCCCGCACCAGGGCCGCACGCACCACCCCCTCGACGACGTTATCCCCGTCGCCGGACCAGAGCCTCTTCCACGAGGCTCCGGACACCCCCACTAACGCAAGATGCCCGCCGCTCGATGACGACGCGGGGGGGGCCGGGACTATACCCCCCTGCGCGCCGGGCCCTGGGGCTCCGAGTACCCCTGGGCCGGTAACATCCTTCTTCTTTTTGGGCATCTTCCATAAATTTGGTTTGTTGACAGTGTGTCCTTCACCGGGTTTTACAGAGTTTTCCTTCTCTCCCTCCCGTACACGTACAGCCGAGGCCGTACGGTGCGCTCTTAGACCCCCGACGGCCCGCGGCCCGTCTCCCAAGCGGACAAGTCCACCCGGGATCAAGGCCACAAGGACCATCAGGGGAGCCCTCTCACCACGACAAGGTGGCGCACCGCGAGAGGGGAACCTAACCTTTTTTTTTTTTTTTTTTTTTTTTTGTGACGGAGTGGAAATCCTCATGGATCCCCGGGCCTCCGGGAAGGGCCCAGGGTATGTCGGACTCCCGCCCCCTCGGGTGCGAATAGGACCTATGCGGTCTCGCACCCTCGGTGTGCAACGGGCAGGCCTACCGACTAAAACCACTCCGGATGGCCGTCAGGGCGTTTAGTCGGACTCCCCGGGAACTGCTGTAGCATTACTTCCGGGGAGCCCTCGCCCTAGGGTTGCGTAGGCGACCCTACATCCCGTGGAGGGACGGGAAGAGGACAGAACCCCCTCCCGCCCCCCCCTCGACCCGAAGGGGGCCATCCACCCCCCGGGTCTCCCTCCCGTCGGGGTCGGTCGGCCGAGCGGGGATCCCGGTCCCCGCCCCGAACCTGTCGCGAAGGCCGCCTCCCCCGACTGCGCACCCCTCCCTCCGCTCCCCGACGTGGGGGAGAGAATCAGAGGGGGGGGCGCGCAGCATCATGCCTCTCGCCCGGTCCCAAACTCCCCAGGACCGGGCGGAGGGAGGCGGGTAAGCGGGCGGCACTACTACGCGCTCGCCCGCAAACCCGCCCACTCACACCCCAACCGGCGTCTGTAAACGACGCGGGCCGGGGGGCGGGCGAGGCGGCGCCGCCGTCGTTAAGTACGACGCGGCACCGCCCCGCCCGTTCCATCCCGTGACGCCACCGCCCCCGCCACCGGAAGCGGCGCGTCTTCGATGAGGAGGGGGGGCCAAAGAGCAAGGCACGGGGCCCGCCCCTCACAAGGAGGCGCGTAAGCCCAGGCGCCAGTCGCTCCGCCCCCCCCCTCCACCGTCCCTCCGAGCGCGGACTCTCGCTCACACCGCGAGGGCCCCGCCCCACCATCCGCTCAGGAGGGGGGAAAACGAGAGAGGGCCGCGAGCGGCCCGTCCCGATAGCCCCCCCCCCCGGGCCATCCCCCCATCCAGCGCGCCGGTCCCGGGGGTCCCAGAAAGGGACCCGGAACCGGCGCGCCACCACCAACACCGGCCTACGGGCGCGGAGGGGGCCACTTGACCCCGCTCCCGCGCACCCGCCGGGAAAGAGCGAGGGAGCCACGCCCACGAGTGACGCCGCATCCCTCGCCCCCCCACACTCGTCTCGCCAGGATCGCGACACTACTCGCGATCCCGGCGAGCACCTCCAACAACGCGGGTCCCGCGGGGCCCTCATCCAGCCCCGCGGAAGCCCCATGTCCCGCCCTGTCCGCCCGCTTCCGGGCCCTCCCGTACAGGGGAGGGGGACAAGTCCCCCCCACCCACGCCCCGCGCGAGCCAGCCCCGCCTGCTCGCCGGGCCGCCGGGGGGGGAGGGGGGCAAACCCCCCACCCCCGACGGCCCTCTTCCTCTCTCGGAATTTCCGCCTCGCCGCCACTGCCCTTAC
This sequence comes from Monomorium pharaonis, assembly GCF_013373865.1. Lineage (NCBI taxonomy): Eukaryota > Metazoa > Arthropoda > Insecta > Hymenoptera > Formicidae > Monomorium > Monomorium pharaonis. The sequence goes on along the minus strand of NW_023415864.1, from coordinate 15,064 downwards.
ACGGCCGTCCTCCCGACCGCCGGGCGGGGCAGCTCGCCGACCCCAACTTGTGGTCGGCGACCCCCCCGGAACCGGCGCAGACTGGGCACCTAAGTGCCCCACTGCACCCCCTCGCCACGTGACCCGGAGCCCCGCACCGATAGCATAAATTGCCACGATACGGGCCCCGACAGTCACGCCCAATGTGGCCCCGGACCAGGCACCGGAAGCACATGACTGCCCTCCCGGCGCCCGACCCGGGGCCACCCCTCCCGCTCGGAGGTTGGGGGGAACAAGGCCGTGCGTTTTGGCCAGTGTCCCCCCCGCCCCCCGACGTCCCTAAAGCGGGATCCCTCTCGTCGACCGCGCGCCGGCCGCCCGGACAGTCGGGGCCGACCGAACGGTCCACGCACCCGACCGGGTCCGTGCCGACGCAGCGGTCCACTACCTTAACCCCAGGGGGCGGATCCCACACTACGGGATCAGTCCCCCTGGAGACCCTCTTTCCGGGCATGGGACGCCCCGGCCCAACTCGCCGGTTAACGACGTCCACATGCCCGGAGCCGGTGCCCCGGCTCACTCTCTCGGGGCTCCGGGCCAGAAGACCCTCCAACCGGGACCGGAGCCCCTGCCCGACAGCCTCCCGCAGACCCCGAGCAACCTCACCATCAAGGGCCCCGCGCAGGTCCCGGACTTCCCTCTCATGGGACTCGCGCAGGCCCCTGATCTCCTCCTCGAGATCCCGACACCTTTCAAGGAGGGCCTCACGCTTCTCCTTGAAGTGCTCGGCCCTCCCCTCTCGGTCCCAGACTAGGCGAGCGATGAGGTCCACCATGACCGCATCGCTCCCCCCATCTGCCCGCCACCTGAGGAAGACCTCGTCCCACGCCTGGACGAGGCCGTCCCAATCGCGAGAGCGCGCGTCCCGCACCAGGGCCGCACGCACCACCCCCTCGACGACGTTATCCCCGTCGCCGGACCAGAGCCTCTTCCACGAGGCTCCGGACACCCCCACTAACGCAAGATGCCCGCCGCTCGATGACGACGCGGGGGGGGCCGGGACTATACCCCCCTGCGCGCCGGGCCCTGGGGCTCCGAGTACCCCTGGGCCGGTAACATCCTTCTTCTTTTTGGGCATCTTCCATAAATTTGGTTTGTTGACAGTGTGTCCTTCACCGGGTTTTACAGAGTTTTCCTTCTCTCCCTCCCGTACACGTACAGCCAAGGCCGTACGGTGCGCTCTTAGACCCCCGACGGCCCGCGGCCCGTCACCTAAGCGGACAAGTCCACCCGGGATCGGGGCCACAAGGACCATCAGGGGAGCCCTCTCACCACGACAAGGTGGCGCACCGCGAGAGGGAGGGGAACCTAACCTAACCTAACCTAACCTAACCTAACCTAACCTAACCTAACCTAACCTAACCTAACCTAACCTAACCTAACCTAACCTAACCTAACCTAACCTTTTTTTTTTTTTTTTTTTTTTTTTTTTTTGTGACGGAGTGGAAATCCTCATGGATCCCCGGGCCTCCGGGAAGGGCCCGGGGTATGTCGGACTCCCGCCCCCTCGGGTGCGAATAGGACCTATGCGGTCTCGCACCCTCGGTGTGCAACGGGCAGGCCTACCGACTAAAACCACTCCGGATGGCCGTCAGGGCGTTTAGTCGGACTCCCCGGGAACTGCTGTAGCATTACTTCCGGGGAGCCCTCGCCCTAGGGTTGCGTAGGCAACCCTACATCCCGTGGAGGGACGGGAAGAGGACAAAACCCCCTCCCGCCCCCCCCTCAACCCGAAGGGGGCCATCCACCCCCCGGGTTTCCCTCCCGTCGGGGTCGGTCGGCCGAGCGGGGATCCCGGTCCCCGCCCCGAACCTGTCGCGAAGGCCGCCTCCCCCGACTGCGCACCCCTCCCTCCGCTCCCCGACGTGGGGGAGAGAATCAGAGGGGGGGGCGCGCAGCATCATGCCTCTCGCCCGGTCCCAAACTCCCCAGGACCGGGCGGAGGGAGGCGGGTAAGCGGGCGGCACTACTACGCGCTCGCCCGCAAACCCGCCCACTCACACCCCAACCGGCGTCCGTAAACGACGCGGGCCGGGGGGCGGGCGAGGCGGCGCCGCCGTCGTTAAGTACGACGCGGCACCGCCCCGCCCGTTCCATCCCGTGACGCCACCGCCCCCGCCACCGGAAGCGGCGCGTCTTCGATGAGGAGGGGGGCCAAAGAGCAAGGCACGGGGCCCGCCCCTCACAAGGAGGCGCGTAAGCCCAGGCGCCAGTCGCTCCGCCCCCCCCTCCACCGTCCCTCCGAGCGCGGACTCTCGCTCACACCGCGAGGGCCCCGCCCCACCATCCGCTCAGGAGGGGGAGAACGAGAGAGGGCCGCGAGCGGCCCGTCCCGATAGCCCCCCCCGGGCCATCCCCCCATCCAGCGCGCCGGTCCCGGGGGTCCCAGAAAGGGACCCGGAACCGGCGCGCCACCACCAACACCGGCCTACGGGCGCGGAGGGGGCCACTTGACCCCGCTCCCGCGCACCCGCCGGGAAAGAGCGAGGGAGCCACGCCCACGAGTGACGCCGCATCCCTCGCCCCCCCACACTCGTCTCGCCAGGATCGCGACACTGCTCGCGATCCCGGCGAGCACCTCCAACAACGCGGGTCCCGCGGGGCCCTCATCCAGCCCCGCGGAAGCCCCATGTCCCGCCCTGTCCGCCCGCTTCCGGGCCCTCCCGTACAGGGGAGGGGGACAAGTCCCCCCCACCCACGCCCCGCGCGAGCCAGCCCCGCCCGCTCGCCGGGCCGCCGGGGGGGGAGGGGGGCAAACCCCCCACCCCCGACGGCCCTCTTCCTCTCTCGGAATTTCCGCCTCGCCGCCACCGCCCTTACACGGCCGTCCTCCCGACCGCCGGGCGGGGCAGCTCGCCGACCCCAACTTGTGGTCGGCGACCCCCCCGGAACCGGCGCAGACTGGGCACCTAAGTGCCCCACTGCACCCCCTCGCCACGTGACCCGGAGCCCCGCACCGATAGCATAAATTGCCACGATACGGGCCCCGACAGTCACGCCCAATGTGGCCCCGGACCAGGCACCGGAAGCACATGACTGCCCTCCCGGCGCCCGACCCGGGGCCACCCCTCTCGCTCGGAGGTTGGGGGGAACAAGGCCGTGCGTTTTGGCCAGTGTCCCCCCCGCCCCCCGACGTCCCTAAAGCGGGATCCCTCTCGTCGACCGCGCGCCGGCCGCCCGGACAGTCGGGGCCGACCGAACGGTCCACGCACCCGACCGGGTCCGTGCCGACGCAGCGGTCCACTACCTTAACCCCAGGGGGCGGATCCCACACTACGGGATCAGTCCCCCTGGAGACCCTCTTTCCGGGCATGGGACGCCCCGGCCCAACTCGCCGGTTAACGACGTCCACATGCCCGGAGCCGGTGCCCCGGCTCACTCTCTCGGGGCTCCGGGTCAGAAGACCCTCCAACCGGGACCGGAGCCCTTGCCCGACAGCCTCCCGCAGACCCCGAGCAACCTCACCATTAAGAGCCTCGCGCAGGTCCCGGACCTCCCTCTCATGGGACTCGCGCAGGCCCCTGATCTCCTCCTCGAGATCCCGACACCTTTCAAGGAGGGCCTCACGCTTCTCCTTGAAGTGCTCGGCCCTCCCCTCTCGGTCCCAGACTAGGCGAGCGATGAGGTCCACCATGACCGCATCGCTCCCCCCATCTGCCCGCCACCTGAGGAAGACCTCGTCCCACGCCTGGACGAGGCCGTCCCAATCGCGAGAGCGCGCGTCCCGCACCAGGGCCGCACGCACCACCCCCTCGACGACGTTATCCCCGTCGCCGGACCAGAGCCTCTTCCACGAGGCTCCGGACACCCCCACTAACGCAAGATGCCCGCCGCTCGATGACGACGCGGGGGGGGCCGGGACTATACCCCCCTGCGCGCCGGGCCCTGGGGCTCCGAGTACCCCTGGGCCGGTAACATCCTTCTTCTTTTTGGGCATCTTCCATAAATTTGGTTTGTTGACAGTGTGTCCTTCACCGGGTTTTACAGAGTTTTCCTTCTCTCCCTCCCGTACACGTACAGCCGAAGCCGTACGGTGCGCTCTTAGACCCCCGACGGCCCGCGGCCCGTCTCCCAAGCGGACAAGTCCACCCGGGATCGGGGCCACAAGGACCATCAGGGGAGCCCTCTCACCACGACAAGGTGGCGCACCGCGAGAGGGAAGAACCTAACCTAACCTAACCTAACCTAACCTAACCTAACCTTTTTTTTTTTTTTTTTTTTTGTGACGGAGTGGAAATCCTCATGGATCCCCGGGCCTCCGGGAAGGGCCCAGGGTATGTCGGACTCCCGCCCCCTCGGGTGCGAATAGGACCTATGCGGTCTCGCACCCTCGGTGTGCAACGGGCAGGCCTACCGACTAAAACCACTCCGGATGGCCGTCAGGGCGTTTAGTCGGACTCCCCGGGAACTGCTGTAGCATTACTTCCGGGGAGCCCTCGCCCTAGGGTTGCGTAGGCGACCCTACATCCCGTGGAGGGACGGGAAGAGGACAGAACCCCCTCCCGCCCCCCCCTCGACCCGAAGGGGGCCATCCACCCCCCGGGTCTCCCTCCCGTCGGGGTCGGTCGGCCGAGCGGGGATCCCGGTCCCCGCCCCGAACCTGTCGCGAAGGCCGCCTCCCCCGACTGCGCACCCCTCCCTCCGCTCCCCGACGTGGGGGAGAGAATCAGAGGGGGGGGCGCGCAGCATCATGCCTCTCGCCCGGTCCCAAACTCCCCAGGACCGGGCGGAGGGAGGCGGGTAAGCGGGCGGCACTACTACGCGCTCGCCCGCAAACCCGCCCACTCACACCCCAACCGGCGTCCGTAAACGACGCGGGCCGGGGGGCGGGCGAGGCGGCGCCGCCATCGTTAAGTACGACGCGGCACCGCCCCGCCCGTTCCATCCCGTGACGCCACCGCCCCCGCCACCGGAAGCGGCGCGTCTTCGATGAGGAGGGGGGCCAAAGAGCAAGGCACGGGGCCCGCCCCTCACAAGGAGGCGCGTAAGCCCAGGCGCCAGTCGCTCCGCCCCCCCCTCCACCGTCCCTCCAAGCGCGGACTCTCGCTCACACCGCGAGGGCCCCGCCCCACCATCCGCTCAGGAGGGGGGAAAACGAGAGAGGGCCGCGAGCGGCCCGTCCCGATAGCCCCCCCCCCCGGGCCATCCCCCAATCCAGCGCGCCGGTCCCGGGGGTCCCAGAAAGGGACCCGGAACCGGCGCGCCACCACCAACACCGGCCTACGGGCGCGGAGGGGGCCACTTGACCCCGCTCCCGCGCACCCGCCGGGAAAGAGCGAGGGAGCCACGCCCACGAGTGGCGCCGCATCCCTCGCCCCCCCACACTCGTCTCGCCAGGATCGCGACACTACTCGCGATCCCGGCGAGCACCTCCAACAACGCGGGTCCCGCGGGGCCCTCATCCAGCCCCGCGGAAGCCCCATGTCCCGCCCTGTCCGCCCGCTTCCGGGCCCTCCCGTACAGGGGAGGGGGACAAGTCCCCCCCACCCACGCCCCGCGCGAGCCAGCCCCGCCTGCTCGCCGGGCCGCCGGGGGGGGAGGGGGGCAAACCCCCCACCCCCGACGGCCCTCTTCCTCTCTCGGAATTTCCGCCTCGCCGCCACTGCCCTTACACGGCCGTCCTCCCGACCGCCGGGCGGGGCAGCTCGCCGACCCCAACTTGTGGTCGGCGACCCCCCCGGAACCGGCGCAGACTGGGCACCTAAGTGCCCCACTGCACCCCCTCGCCACGTGACCCGGAGCCCCGCACCGATAGCATAAATTGCCACGATACGGGCCCCGACAGTCACGCCCAATGTGGCCCCGGACCAGGCACCGGAAGCACATGACTGCCCTCCCGGCGCCCGACCCGGGGCCACCCCTCTCGCTCGGAGGTTGGGGGGAACAAGGCCGTGCGTTTTGGCCAGTGTCCCCCCCGCCCCCCGACGTCCCTAAAGCGGGATCCCTCTCGTCGACCGCGCGCCGGCCGCCCGGACAGTCGGGGCCGACCGAACGGTCCACGCACCCGACCGGGTCCGTGCCGACGCAGCGGTCCACTACCTTAACCCCAGGGGGCGGATCCCACACTACGGGATCAGTCCCCCTGGAGACCCTCTTTCCGGGCATGGGACGCCCCGGCCCAACTCGCCGGTTAACGACGTCCACATGCCCAGAGCCGGTGCCCCGGCTCACTCTCTCGGGGCTCCGGGTCAGAAGACCCTCCAACCGGGACCGGAGCCCTTGCCCGACAGCCTCCCGCAGACCCCGAGCAACCTCACCATTAAGGGCCTCGCGCAGGTCCCGGACCTCCCTCTCATGGGACTCGCGCAGGCCCCTGATCTCCTCCTCGAGATCCCGACACCTTTCAAGGAGGGCCTCACGCTTCTCCTTGAAGTGCTCGGCCCTCCCCTCTCGGTCCCAGACTAGGCGAGCGATGAGGTCCACCATGACCGCATCGCTCCCCCCATCTGCCCGCCACCTGAGGAAGACCTCGTCCCACGCCTGGACGAGGCCGTCCCAATCGCGAGAGCGCGCGTCCCGCACCAGGGCCGCACGCACCACCCCCTCGACGACGTTATCCCCGTCGCCGGACCAGAGCCTCTTCCACGAGGCTCCGGACACCCCCACTAACGCAAGATGCCCGCCGCTCGATGACGACGCGGGGGGGCCGGGACTATACCCCCCTGCGCGCCGGGCCCTGGGGCTCCGAGTACCCCTGGGCCGGTAACATCCTTCTTCTTTTGGGCATCTTCCATAAATTTGGTTTGTTGACAGTGTGTCCTTCACCGGGTTTTACAGAGTTTTCCTTCTCTCCCTCCCGTACACGTACAGCCGAGGCCGTACGGTGCGCTCTTAGACCCCCGACGGCCCGCGGCCCGTCTCCCAAGCGGACAAGTCCACCCGGGATCAAGGCCACAAGGACCATCAGGGGAGCCCTCTCACCACGACAAGGTGGCGCACCGCGAGAGGGAACCTAACCTAACCTAACCTAACCTAACCTAACCTAACCTAACCTAACCTTTTTTTTTTTTTTTTTTTTTTTTTTTTTGACGGAGTGGAAATCCTCATGGATCCCCGGGCCTCCGGGAATAACCCGGGGTATGTCGGACTCCCGCCCCCTCGGATGCGAATCGGACCTGTGCGGTCTCGCACCCTCGGAGTGCAACGGGCAGGCCTACCGACTAAAACCACTCCGGATGGCCGTCTGGGCGTTTTATCGAGCTCCCCGGGAACCGCTGTAGCATTACTTCCGGGGAGCCCGCGCCTTATGGGTCCGGCGACCCTTCCTCCCGTGGAGGGACGGGAAGGGGACAAAACCCCCTCCCGCCCCTCCCCAACCCGAGGGGGGCCATCTACCCCCCGAGTCTACCTCCCGCCGGGGTCGGTCAGCCGAACGGGGATCCCGGTCCCCGCCCCGAACTTGTCGCGAAGGCCGCCTACCCCGACTGCGCACCCCTCCCTCCGCTCCCCGACGTGGGGGAGAGATTCAGAGGGGGGGGCGCGCAGCATCATGCCTCTCGCCCGGTTCCAACACCCCGGTACCGGGCGGAGGGGGGCGGGCAAACGGGCGGCATCACACGACGCGCTCGCCCGTCCACCCGCCTACACACCCCGGCCAGCGTCGGGCTCCAACAACGCGGGCCGGGGGAGGGCGAGGCGGCGCCGCCGTCGTCGACGCTATCGACGCAGCGCCGCCCCGCCCGTTCCGCCTCTCAACGTCACCGCTCCCATCAACCGGAGCGGCGCGTCCTCAGCGGGGAAAGGAGGGGGGGGGCCACCAGGCCCGCCCCTCCCAAAGAAGGCACGCGGGCCCAGGCGCCCGACACCCCACTCCTCCCCCCGCCGACCATCCCAAGTAAGGGCCCTCGCTCCAGCGAGAGCCCCCCCGGCTATCCGATCGACGGCGGGGAGGCAAACGATGGAGGAAGCCCGACGCTAGTTGCGTCCGGTCGTCCCCCCCGCAGCCCCCCCATACCGTCATCCCTCTCCCCTCCGGGTAATCCCCGCATCTCTAAGATGCGCCGGGATCCCCCGGAGACAGCGGCGGCGGCGACCCTCGTCACCGCCCCGCCCATCCGCAGAGGGCGAGGAGGGTGGACTAACCTCCCCCCTCCTTACCCTCTCGTCCGCCTCCCTCCGCTCCATGATCGCGGAGCAGAAGGAGGAGAACGCCCTCCAATTTTCCCGGGAGGCGGTCGCGACCCGCACGACCGCCCCCAGGGAGAGGTCCGACGGGCGAATGGTCTCCACCAACGCCCGCCTCGCCTCGTTGTGCGCGGGACACGCCGACAAGGCGTGCTGCGCCGAGTCGGCCGCGTCCCCGCACTGGTGGCAGCCAGCGCCGCCCTCTTTGCCTATGCGGCACAGGTAGTCCCCGAAGCACCCGTGCCCGGAGACCACCTGCGCCACATGGAAGGTGACCCTTCCCCTCGCCACGTCGACCCACTGATCCAGAAGCGGGCCGACCGCCTCCACAGTTCTGCGGCCGTACCGGAGGTCCCCCGCCAGGAGCCGGCGCTTCCACCGCGCCATCATCTCCCGGCGGGCGGCCTCCCCCGCCTCACCCACGGCCCTCGCGGTCACCTCCCCCCCTCCGCGCAGCCTCGCCGCCCTAAGGGCCCAGTACGCGTCGGCCCTAGCCCGCGCGACCAGGTCCCAGGGCGGGACACACGCGAGGACGGCGCCGGCCGCCACCGCCACCGTACGGTACGACCTGGACAGGCGAACGGCCATCCTGCGCTCGACCGGACGCAGGGGGGCCATCGCCCGGTCCAGGTCGACCCCTCTCCCCTCCCGGGCCCAGATTGGCGCTCCGTAGAGCGCCATGGAGAGGACCACCGACGCGTACAGCCGTCGGGTCCCCCCCCCCGGGCCCCCCACATTGGGGAGCAGCCGCGACAGCGCCGCCGCGGCTTTCCCCAGGCGAGGCGCGAGGCGAGCAAAGTGCTCGCGGTATCGCCCGCGGTCGTCCAACACCAGGCCCAGGTACCGGATGGAGCGGCCGATCTCCACTCGGCCGCCCGCCACCCGGACGAACCCGGGCCTCGCCCTCCCCGGGCCAAAGGCCATCGCCTCGGTCTTATCGACCGAGACGCGAAGGCCCAAGGCCCCGATGCGTCCGACCACGGCGGCCACCGCATCGCCCGCCCGCGCCTCCGCCTCCCATCTTTCTCCCCCAGCCGCCAGGACTAGTGTGTCATCCGCGTAACACACGACCCGGCAACCGGGGGGCAGGGGGACCCTGAGGACGCTGTCGAACGCGAGGATCCACAAGAGCGGCCCTAACACCGACCCCTGCGGGACCCCGCGCGTCACCGGGACCCGGCGAGCCGGCTCGCCGGGCCCCGCCCCCACCAACAGCCACCTATTGGAGAGGTAGCTCCGCACCACCCTACGGAGGTACGGAGGCACCCCCCCCCTCCTCAGTGCCCCCCTGATGTGGCACCAGGGGAGGGAGTTGAAAGCGTTTTTGATGTCTAGGGACACCGCGATCAACCCCCCCCCCCTCCTCCATGCCGCGGGCCACCATCGACTCCACCTCCCCGATGGCGTCGATGGTGGACCTCCCCCGCCTAAAGCCGAACTGGGACTCGTGTAAACCACGAGCCCCGTCGGCCCCCAGGCACCGTAAGATCCGCGAGGCCAATACCCTCTCGAGCACCTTCCCGAGCTCGCCCAAAAGGCAAATCGGGCGGTAACTCGAGGGGTCCCCGGGCGGCCTGCCCTCCTTCGGGAGGAGCACGAGGCGCGCCTCCTTCCACACCCCGGGGAAAACCCCCTCCTCCAGGCAGGCGTCGTAAACCCGGCGGAGAGAGCCCTCCAGCAGGCCGCCCGAGCAGGCGATTACCCGCCCAGGGATACCATCCGGGCCGGGGGCTTTCACCCCCCCACCCCGGAGCCGCCTGATGGCCTCGCGGATCTCATTCGCGGAGACCCTCCACCCTTCGCCGTCCGGGGGGGGCCCTCGTTGGCTCCGCCCAGCCGGCGGCGGCCCGGCTTCCGCCGGATCCGCCGGGAAGAGGGCCTCCACGATTTCCCTCATCGGGTCCCCTTCTCCCCCGGCACGCGGGGGAGGAGGGGCCCCGCTCCCCCGCACCATCTTACCCATGACGATCCGATAGGGTCTCCCCCACGGATCGTCGTCGATGGTGCGGAGGAGCTCCTCCCAGGCCCTATTTTTGGCCGCGGCTATAGCGCGGCCAAGGAGCCTCCTCGCGGCCCTGTACCCATCCCAGGCCTCCTCGACGGTGGCGAGGAGCCCGGGCGACGGGGAGGAGCCCCTTCTCCTCCTGGCTCTCGTCCAGCCTCTCCTGGCCGTAACCGCGGCCCGCCGCAGCCCGGCCAGCTCGTCGGACCACCAGTACACCGACCGCCGGACCTGTCGTCCCACCCTGGGCATCGCGAAGTCGCACGCCCGGGCGAGAAGACCCGACAGGGCACGCGCCCCGCACTCCGCGCGGTCCGCCCCAGGCGGAGGGCCCCCGGCGCCCGACCACGTCCCAGCCTCGAGGAAGCCGCGGAGCCGGTCGCAATCCAGCCTCCCCACGGCCCACCTTTTAAACGGCCCGGGCGCGTCCCGGCGCCGGTCCCGCCATCCCCCCGGGGCCCTTCCCCGGCCCACCGCGATCTCCATCTCTATGTATCGGTGGTCCGACAACGTTTCGACGTCGTCCACGACGCGCCAGTCCCTAACCCAGGGACGCGCAGAGGGGGAGGCCCACGTGAGGTCCACGATAGACTCCCCCCTCCACGCCACGCACGTCGGGACTCCGCCGACGTTGAGCAGGACGAGGCCAAGTTCCGCCGCCCAGTGCTCAACGACCTCCCCCCTGACATCGGTGTGCGGGGAACCCCAAGACGCGGCTTTTGCGTTGAAGTCCCCCGCCACCAGGGTCGGCCGTCCCAGGGAGGCTCTGATGCGAGCCCCCAATTCGTCCAGCTGTTGCTGGACCCGCCGAAGAGGCCAGGAGGGAGGGAGGTACACCGCGACGATGTCCACCTCCCCCCCCCGGGCCCACACATAGGAGGCCCCCTGTCCCCCCATCCCAAAGGAGACGGCAGCACCGCGCGGCCACGTTACCGCTACGGTGCCGCCGTCATTGCGGAGCCAAACGGGGTCCCCCGGCGGGACCCGGTACGGCTCCGCAACCACCCCGACCGCCCCGCCGCGCTCCAGGAGCCGCTGCATAAACAGGTCCTGGGCACGGCGGGCGTGGTTGAGGTTCGCCTGGACGACCCTAAGGCGCATTGTGGACACTCAACGAGGCGTCCTCCGCGCCCTTAGGGTCGTCCCGCGATTCCCTCTGCGGCAGGGGCGGCCCCCCGCCCCCCTCCGGCAAGGGGTCCACCTCCATAGGCCCCTCGGTCGCCGCCGCAGCAACAGCGGCAGCGGCCCCGCCCAGTACCGGGCTAGAGCCCCCGGAAGGGGGCCCGCCGCTCCCCGCGTTCCCCGGCGCGGCAGCGCCCGAGCGCGCCTCCCGCGCCGGAGGCAGGCCGCCCCGGACCACCGGGGCGCCGCACTGCGGACCGCCCACTCGGTGACCGCACGGGCGGCCCGCCCTCGCGCACACGGGGCATTTTACGGGCGCCGTACACCCGGCCGCCCGGTGCCCCGCTCCCCCGCAGCGGTAGCAAGTGTCACTCCTGTCCTCCTTGCTACCGCATACGCTCCTGACGTGCCCCCTCTGCAGGCATCTAAAGCACTGCAGAGGGCGCACGCCCAGGAGCTCCGCCCGCACCCGGAACCAGCCCCCCACCACTAGGCGCCCCCCATCGACGGCGGCGATCCGGTTCGCCGCCGCCAAGGGGCATCGCGCCCAGACGGTGAAGAGGCCGCCCGGGGCTCTCCTGGGCTCCCCCAACTTAATGTCCCCGACAGGACACCCCCCTTTGTCGGCCAACGCCCGACTGATTTCGTCGGGCGTGACCGATTCCTCCAGGCCACCCAGCCTAAGTTCGGCCATTTTGACCGGCTGGGTGACCCTAACACCCTTCTTTCCTTCCAACACCTGGCGGAGTTTCTCCGCCAGGCGGTCGGCTCCGTCCTGGCCGTCCCTATTGGGGACTTCCAGGAGCAGAGCCCCTGTCTGCGCCCTTCTGGGCCTGACCTCGGAGACCCCGAGAGACGCCAGGTCTATCTTTGACCTGGCCTCCCTCAGGGTCTCCGCATAGGCCCCATCCTCGCACGTGACGGCGACCGCCCGGGTGGCCGGCGTCCTCCTCGCCTTGCCACCCGACGCGCGTCGCACCGTCACGTCGGCGGCTGCCGCCGGGGGGGCGGAGGGCACCGGAGCCCCCCGCCCATCCCCGGCAGCACCGCCCTTACCCTTACCTTTATCCTTACCCCGCCGGGCAGCACCACCCCGGGCCCCCGAGGGGGCGGCGGAGGCGACGCTCGCATACGAGCGAGTCGCCCCGCCGCCCCCCGGAGGAACCGGGGCGGGGCCCGCGCCGGAGGCCGCCCCGCCCGCGCCCGCCGGCCCAACGGCCGGCGGGCCCGGCGCAGCAGCCCCCGCCGGCGCAGGACCAGAGGTGCCCGCACCCGAGCCCCCGGGTCCCCTGCCCCCCTTTTTCTTCCTCTTCTTTTTTTGGCGACCCTTGCCGCCGCCGTCCCCATCGCCGCCCTCACCCCCGGGAGGAGGAGGAGAAGGGGCCCCAGCCGTCCCGCCGGCGACGGGGAGGGAGGGGCCGCCCAGCGGACCAGCCGCGGACGGCCCACCCCCCCCGACGCCGCCGGACCGGCGGGCCCCCCGACCCGCGGCTGCGGCCACCACCCCGGGTCTCTCGGCCAGCCACTCCCCAAAAATGGCGTCCAGCCGGGCCATGAAGGCCGCTTTGAGGTCCACCCCGGCGAGCAAGCGCCCAATTTGGGCGCTCACGGCCCCCTCGTCCGGGATGCTCCTCTCCCTCCCCCCCAGCGTGGGGAGCACGAGCGGGGGGAGCGCGACCAACCCGCCGCCGCCCCCGCCGCCCGGTCCCCCCCCCGTCCCGCGGGTCCCCTCGCCCAGGACCGGCCCGCCCTCGCCTCTCCCCACCGACCGCGGCGGGGAAGGGGGCGGGTCCATGTCCATCGCCGTGTGTCCCTCGACGCACGGCAGAGAGAGCCGCGTCTCACGAGTCCCCCCGTGCGGGGACGGCGATCCAAACCTAGCGGCCGCCTGTCGCCGCTCCAAGGACGGCAGTTCGGCCGCCCTATCCCGGAGGGCCCGGTTCTCCTCCCTGAGCTGGCCGCTCTCTTTCCGAGCGGCCTCCAACTCTCTCCGGAGAGCGGCCATCTCATCGGCCTCCCTCTCCTCCGGCGGCTTTTGAGCCTGCAGCGACAGCAGCGTAGCACACGCCGCTGCCCTGCAGGTCTCCTCCCTAATTTGCTTCGCGATGCTGCCTTTTAGGCCCTTGGAAATTCCAGTGCACTTAAGCACGGCCTCGACACTCATCGCGATAGCAGCAGCCAGGTCATTGACCGGCGCCCTCCGGTACTCCTCCGCGTACCTTTCCATCATACCGGACCCCTGTTTCCGGAGCTTCTCCGAAAGCCCGGTCATGGGGTCCAGTATGGCCCTTTCTTCCTCTAGGGCCAACTCCTTACGGGAAGCCTCCACCAGGCGCTCCTTGGCCCGAGCCAATTGAGCAAAATCGCCTGTGGTGGCTGGCCTCCCCCTCCCCTTTCCCTTCTCTCCCTCCTTGACGGGGCCACCCCCGCCCACTGATGGCTCACCGCCGCTGTCCAACACAGTGTCCGAAATTTCGGCCACCGTGGAGACCAGCGACGGCGCTGGCGAGACGCCTCCCTCCCTGCCTCCCGCGGCAGTCTCGCCTCTGGCCAACTTTCGTGAGCGGCCCTCATCCGCGTGGGACTCCTCCTCCGACTCGGAGTCACTCGCTAATCCTAATCTGCGCTTATAGCGCTTCCCCTTACCCGACACAAAAGACATTATGAAAAGAAATGTAGAGTATCCCGCTTCCCATCACGGCTCCACCGACCGGGCGTGCCCTCACCCACCCGAGGACCAATAAATTGGCCCCGGGACGGGGCCCCGAGTTCCCCCGGGGGGTCGGCATATGCCTCGGGCCGGGGGAATAACCATCCCCGGCACTGGGCTCCCGCCCCTTACTGACCCGCGGACCGGGGCATCAAGGCCCACGGCATCGCGGGCTTTCAGGGGTCCCGGGCCTCCGACGTCCCGGGCACCGTGATGGGTGGCGCCACCCGGGGGGCCCCACGGACGGATGGGTCCCAGGAGGCTGCGCCTCCTCCAGGGACTTGCCCGCCGTGGCGACCGGCACGCCCCCCCTCCGCGGGGCAATGCCCTCCACGGAGAGGGAGCTCCGCCTACCCGCCGGGACGACTTCGAGGGGACGCAGGAGCCGTCCCGACGGGTTACCCGTCCCACGTCGCCGCCAGGCCCAGACCTCGGGTTACCCCAAGCGGCCCCGGCGGCCCAATCCCCGGGCCCCGACCTCGGAGTAAGTCCGAGCGGCCCCGGGAACCGTCCCATCCCTTGTCGCCGGGCCCCGACCCCGGAAACGTCCGGGCGGCCCCGGCGACCTCCCCAGTCACATACCCATCCCCGGGGAAAGGAAAGGGAGGCGGAAGAGGGAGGAGAAGGGGCCCCGAAAGGCGGAGCCCCCCCCACACACCCCACCACCGCCACCCCCTCCCCCCCACGCGCCAAAGAGAGGAAGCGGGGTTCTCCAAATGGAGGGCCCCCCCTCTCCGGCGCTCCCCCCCAGGTTCCCTCTCCTGGGCCCCCCCAAAGGATCGGGACTCCCCGAACCGGGGGGAGGATAGAAATCCTCCCCTAACGGTGCCGGTTCACCGGGGGTTTGAAGTCGGGGTCCCCATCCCCTACCAGCGATGGGACTTATCCCCTCTAGCGGGGAGCCCTAAGGAGTCGCTGGCCACCTCTTGTGCGGGAACCATCCAGGTCGAAGACCCGGGCGGGCCCCGCACCGTGCGCTCTTAGACCCCCAGCGGCCCGCGGCCCGTCTCCCAAGCGGACAAGTCCGCCCAGGATCGGGGCCCAGAGCCACCGGGAGAGCCCTAAAC